>NC_037676.1:10945671-10993427 GCF_003255815.1 Theropithecus gelada
AAAAAAAAAAAAAAAAAAAAAAAAAAAGCGGAATTCTGGGCATGTAGATGTGTGATCCTTCTCTGGTGGGCATCTCACTGGTAATGTCAGAGGCAGCTCCTACTGGGAGCCATCTCCAAGCTTTCCTGGGCTCCCATTTTCCCATGGACAGGAGTAGCTGGAGTAAAGGTAGCCTCGAGGATCCCGTTCCCTTTCAATCAATAAACACTGGAAAAAAGACGATACATGCAGATGTAGATGTTATTTGTATAGGGTTTACAGCCTATATAGCAAGGAATAAACCACAAGTAAAAGTAACTATAATATAAGGAATATACTGTAATTCTAGGAAGAGAGGCAGAGATAAAATGGGGCTTGAGCTCCAGACTGGGAGAAGCAATTCCACGCTAAAGAAACATGGAGAAGTTTGTGGGGAGGAAGCGGCACCCACGCTGACCCTGACGGGACCTGGGGGTGAACCCAGGCCCAAAGTCTAAACACATGAATGCACCCCAGCCACAAAGCCAGGAGCCGTGGGAGCCATGGAGCCCAGAAGCCGCCACCAGCGTCCAAGTCCGTCATGGGGGCTGTTTCCTGGGTCTCCTCGTGGCCTCTTCTCACCCTACTCAAACTCCAGAGAGGATTTAAGGTCCCAACAAATGCCTACCTTTCCCGTAATCATTCTCGACCTCTTTTGACCCCACCCACCTTTCCTTTATTTGGAGTATGTGTAAAATCACACCCCTCCTAGACACAGCACTGTCCACTCTGCACGGAGCCTGCTCACTGCTGCAAATGAGTTTGTTCCCATTCACTTTCTCAGAGGGGCCCCATCAGCCCCCGGGGTGAAAACGGGTACTTGGGACCTGAAGAGATCTTAGATGTTATGGTGATGTGTGACCCCCTGAGAGGTCCAGGCTTGTAGAGAGATGCAGCCCATCTCTGCTAGTAAAATTCCATGGAGGGTGGTGATCAAGGGAAAACCTGTCTAAAAGATCCCTTAGAGGGTGAGATGCAGCCTCTCGGGAACTGCGGGTTCTGATGGTGGCTGGGTCCCACCCCGCCACGCAGTCCCTGAGTGCCTGGCACAGAGCTAGATGTGCCATCAGGACTGGATGGGCCCATCTGGGACCTCAGCTACCACCACCCAGCAAGTGGGGAAGCAGCAACAAAAGGACAACACAACAAGTAGCGACAAAGGGACCAAGGCCACCCCAGGGTGGAGGTGCTGCCCAGGGGCTCAAAGCACTGACTTCAACCAGGAAGACTGGGCCGGATGAGGGAAGTTGTGGCCTGAGGCCAGGGGACCCGGGAGGAGTGCAGACCGTTCCCCAGGCCATGAGGACAGAGGACCTGGGAAGTGTGCAGACCATTCCCCAGGCCATGAGGACAGGAGGAGTGGGGACCATTCCCCAGGCTGTGAGGATGGAGGGCCCAGGAGGGGTGCGGACTCTTCCCCAGGCCGTGAGGACGGAGGACCTGGGAAGAGTGCAGACCGTTCCCCAGGCCCTGAGGACAGGAGGAGTGGGGAGCGTTCCCCAGGCCATGAGGAGGGAGGACCCAGGAGGGGTGCAGGCCGTTCCCCAGGCCATGAGGACAGAGGGCCCAGTGTTCACCGAATGGCCATTTATTACACTATGACAGTGAGTGTGAGTGAAGACAATGGGACCAGGCAGCTCAGGTACGAAAGGGCACAACCACCTGGGTGGCGAGCAAGGGTGGTAAGCCATCCCTGAGCAGGGACCATCCGTGTGAACTCCCAGGAGATAACCAGCCTATTGTGGACATTATTTTTAATCAAAATGAGCTGAAAGTCATATTGCTGGAGAGTGGGAAGGCACAGTGGGCTAAGGACAGCTGCTCCTCACGAGAAGCCCGCTGCACAGGAGAAACAGGTGTTTCAAAGCCCATCCCAGCAGCCCCACCGTCCAGCAAGCCCCACAAGCCACGAGCCACACAGCTACTCAGGGAAGATCCAGGGCCAAGGCAGAACCAGGCAGCACAGCCTTTCAGCGTTCCATGACCTCACCGCTCTTAACTTCATGAACGCACATGCTCTAAAAGCACGTATGTGCCATCCTAATGAAGGCAACACTTCCAGCCTGAAAACTTTAGCCTTAAGAGTGGGGCCCACAGGGCCTTATGCAAATCTGACCTTCCTCAGTTTCTCTTTACAAAGGAGGTTCCCTATACCTGAATCCAAGGCCCTAAGGTCCACTGCTGCACTCCTCAGATTATCTCCTCATGGAGACACTTTTCTTATTTCCTTAAACTACTTCATTAATCCAACAAAGTTGTATTGATCATAATGATCGCTTGGCGGCTGCTTGCCACCGTGCGTATTCACCACCGAAGGTGCACCCAGCACTCTGTGAAGTGAGAAATGCGCAGGAGCGACGGCTTCGGCTTCCGTCTAATCAACCTGTCGTGCAGTGGGATCTGTGAACACGCGGCATGGTAAGAGAAGACCACGGATCTGGAGAGAAGTTACCATCAACAGGATTCATGAGCCATAAACCCCGCACCAGCCACTGAAAGTGCATCAGGCTGTGGACGGCAGCAGGTGAGGAAGGGTGGGGGGGCACAACAAGCAAGCCAAGGAGAGAAGCAGCATTTGCGGGGGGCGAGGACAGTGCACGGCCAGGGGGTGCTGGGGCAAGCACAGACTTGGCCTCGGAGAGGCAGGGCCACCAATCTCCACTTCTTCTCAGCAAATGTCACAGCCCCACCTGCACAACCGCACTCTCAGAAAACACATGTGGACACAGACACACACGTGCACACACGCATATACACATACAGACACCCATGGACACACAGACACACATGTGCACACACACACATATACATGTATATACATGCACACAGACACGTGCACACACATACACATACATGTACACACATGCACACAGACACATGCACACACACATACATGCACACACATGCAGACACGTGCACGTACACACATGTACACACATGATCACGCACACACCTGCATGTATACATGTACACACATGCACGCAGACATGTGCACACACGCATGTGCACACACGCACATGTACATGCACACACATGCACACACATGTACACACACACATGCAGGTGCACAAGGTTCTCCACTGTGGATGTCAATGCAGGCATCTCATCATGTGAATCTCAACTCCCAAGGCAGCAGGACACAGGCCCCAGCCCCGCTGTGGGTTAGAGTCTCCATGCCCGGCAGATGGTGGCTGCTCTGCCATGAGAGCTGGGCCCTTGGTGTTGGTTACATGGTTGTGTACAATCGTCTAAACTCATTGTGCAAACAGCCCACATCTAGCTGATTCTCCTTCACAGGCAACACTAAACAAACATCACAGAACTGCCTCACTAGGCTTCTCCAGCATTTGCCCTCTGATCTTTAAAGAAAACACAATCTCTGAACATCTTTAAAATCCTCTCAAACCACCCAGGAACGCTGACGATTCCGCGCACAAAGTCCTCACACAGGCCTGGAGCCTGGCAGGACCCGCACCTCAGATACATCACCTCATCCTCAGGAGCTCCACTTGGCACGTGGCACAGACCAGATTAGAGCCAGCAGACACCAAAAGTGGCGGGCATGGCTTTCTTCAGAATGTGGGCCTGTGCTGCAAGTTTTTAAAGGACATCCAGAAACATGGTTTTCTCGGTACGCTGCTTCTGCCTGGCCATGACTGCAGCTTTCATTAACGCATTAGAAATGAGAATCCAATCACTGCAATTACAGTATTAATTCATGAGGCTTAAGCACTTTTAATAATTCAAAGTGAGGGGCTGGGTGCTGTGGCTCTCACCTGTCATCCCAGCACTCTGAGAGGCCAAGGTGGGAGGACGACCTGAGCCCAGGAGCTTGCAATCAGCCTAGGCAACCTAGCAAGACCCCAACTCTACAAAGCAAATGTAGCTGGATGTGGGGGCATGCACCCATGGTCTCAGCTACTCAAGAGACTGAGGTGGGAAGATGACTTGAGCCTAGGAGTTTGAGGCTGCAGTGAGCTGTATTTGCACCACTGCACTCCAGCCTGGGTGACAGAGACCCTGTCTTTAAAAAAAAAAAAAAAAAAATCTAAAGTGAGCTCACAGTTCATATCAGCTGTTTGATAGGCATCATTTGCAAAATGCATTTTTGCAGAATAAGTATTGTCATAATGTGGACTCTGTTAGGTACACAGAGTCAGCCAAAAACAAAATGTGAAGTAAGCTGAATTTGCCAACTTCCATCCTCTTTTCCAACTTCCAGCAGAGCGCACGTCAAATGCGTCTAATTCTCAGGTGTGGCCACCTCCCACCCAGGCACCCAGGATCCTGCTGCTCCTGCCACACTCCCTCCTCTGCCCACAAGACAAGCGCGCGACTGTAAACGAAGCCTCTGCCCACTGAAATGGTAAGTGCCTATGCATAAGCACCCAGAAAACAGAGCCGTGAGGGTGCTGACCAGGGAAGGAGCCCGAGAAATGAGCCCAGGCTGAGCTGAAACCCAGAGAGAGGGCCTGGGGTGTCAGCCTCCCAAAGACACTCGGATTCTTAGAGAGAAAACTGGCTTCATCCAAAAGATGGCACAGCTGGTGTGAGCGTGCAGGGTGAGGGGCAGCGAGGGAGGGCACGGGACCGCCAGAGTCTCTTAATCCCAACATGTGTCACACTGTCCCCAGCGCCCTGAAATCCTAGGTCAGGACGTGAACACGCACAAAAACACTCCAAGATTCTAAGGAAAACATCAAGTGGGAAGGCTCTCAACAAGCATTTGCTTTTAGTGCCAACAGAAGCAGGCACCCATCACCTGGCAAGGGCCGGGGCACGGGGCTGCAGGTCCTGACTCAACAAGCTTTTGCTTTCAGTGCCAACAGAAACAGGCACCCATCACCTGGCTGGCGACAAGGCTGCAGGTCCTGAGCACCACGGGGGGTGCCAGGACAGAGAACCAGACCCTTTGGAGGGTCTTTCAGCTGACAGATGACTGACACAAACAGCCTGGTGAAGATGCAACAGGGGCCTTGGGAGCAGTTAAAATACAAAAGACTGGCTGGGCGCGGTAGCTCACGCCTGTAATCCCAGCACTTTGGGAGGCCGAGGTGGATGGATCACCTGAGGTCAGGAGTTCGAGACCAGCCTGGCCAACATGACGAAACCCCGTCTCTTCCAAAAAAATATAAAAAATTAGTCAGGTGTGGTGGCAGGTGCCTGTAATCCCAGCTACTCAGAAGGCTGAGGCAGGAGAATTGCTTGAACCTGGGAGGCAGAGGTTGCAGTGAGTGGAGATTGCACCACTGCACTCCAGCCTGGGCAACAAAAGTGAAACTCCGTCTCAAAAAAATAAATAAAATAAAATAAAACACAAAAGACTGACACCAGGAAGTGCTGATGAGGACCTGGAGTGCCAGGAGCTCCCAGCCCTGCCTGGTGGGAGTATGAGACAGTGCAGCCATCACCGAGGGATGTGTGCCAAGTTCTCCAAAAATTACAACATCTCACATTGACATCTATGGCCAGCAATTCCTCTCCTAGAATTACCCAAGAGAAATGAAAACATATGTCTATGGAAAGACTTCAACAGAAATAGTCACAGCAGCCCCATTCACAACAGCCTCAAATTCCTAACAGCCAGGAGTCCATCCAGAGAATGGAAAGGCCAATTGTGGCACATTCTTCAGCAGAAGATTAATCAACAATGGAAAAGAAACTCCTGATACATGCACCAACGTGAATAAATCTCAAAAACACTACGTTGAGAGAAATAAGCAAACTCAAAAAAATTCATACTCTACGAGTCCATTTTTTTAAGAATAAGAAAAACATTTCACAGTGATATAAGCAGCAAGTGAGAGCCCCTGGGGCGGTGGGTGGGAGACCTTCCATGAACAGGCACAGACGACTTTTGGAGGTGATGGGATGTCTTTGTCTTGGGTGATGACTACAGAGTTGTGTTCAATTGTCAAAACTCATGGAACTCACTTAATAGCTGTTCATTTTATTGCATAAAAGTTATTCCTTAATAAAAGTTTAAAAAACAAGAAAGTAATATTGGATCTTCCAATGGAAATACATTTTAAGTACAAAATACTATCTGCAAACAGGGTTAAAAGTTTGGGAGTTGGGGAAGGCTTGCCATTTGATCCTATGCAAAAGTGATCCTTGACTTGTGTTTTGAAAGATAGGTGTTTGCTGAGCAAAAAGGGTGGGGTGAATGGGGGCAGCACTAAGGGAAAAGGTGGCAGCCCCAGGAGGCTGGAACATGGAAGCCACTTGGTTGTCATGGTACCAGTGGGGGTGTAGCTGCAGAAACAGCTGGCCTGTCATAGTGTGGGCATGGGGCCATGAAGGCCTCATACACTACAAAGTCACAACTGCACACTAGAGGTGCAGCCGGCAGGGGAGTTTAAATAGGGGAGCAGCACGGCGGGCTTGTGTCTGAAAAAGCATTCCAGCAGGGACAGGAGGGACGCACTGCTGGGCTCTGAGGCTGCAGAGGAGGAATCCATTCAGACCAAGGAAGGCCAGTGAGCGCTTGAGCAAAGGGAGCGAGGGGCAAAGGGAGTGAGGGGCACCAGGAGGAGAGGCAGGGAGAGAACAGAGCAGGCCACTCCCTCTGCCCCTCCCCCGCAAACCTCCAGATGTTGCCAAGATTTTACAGACCAGCACCAAACATCAGGAAAGCATCCAGGCAGTTGCAGGGAAATCCTGAGGGTACCATGAAAGGCAGAAGTCAGTTCGGAGGCTCTGAGGGGCCGTGACAGAAGAACTCTCCTGGCAGCAGGTGGCCTGATGACGAGCTTAGACCAAGGACACAAAGTCCAGGTGGGATCCCAGGACCAGAGTCAGCTCATCACCAGGGAGCCTGGTCCTGAATCCATCTGCTTGCTAAGCTCTACCTGGAACCCCCAAAGCTATGCTTTCACTGGACACCTGCTCACACTGGACACCTGCTCACACTGGACACCTGCTCACACTGGACACCTGCTCACACTGGACACCTGCTCCGTGACAGACCTGTGTGTCTCCGACGCACAATTTTCTGCTGCGGTCAAAAGGACGACACGTGGCTTCGTGTCAGCTCACGCTGCACATGCCTGTCCTTTGCAAGCTTTATTTGGTCCAGATTTGGGTGCATTTTTGTGCTTTTTGTGGGTGATTTCACTGTTTAAAATGCCCCAAGCTTAGTGCTGAGGTGCTGTCTACATAGCCTAAGTGCAAGGCTGTGATGTGCCCCACGGGGAAAACACATGTTAGAGAAGCTTCGCCAAAGCTCGGGCCATGGGCTGTCGGCTCTGAGTTCAGCACTGATGAGTCAGCAGTAGATATTAAATCAGATGTCTAAGCAGAAACACACGTAAAACAAGGTAATGCACTGATTGATTGACAAAATCGCCCTGACTAGAGGCTTGCAGGAACCTGTGTTTCTCCAGGAGCGAGGGTTCAGGGTTCACGGTGACTTCACAGAACATAACTGCTATTAACAACGAAAACCCGCTGGAGCCAGGTGATTACTTGAGAAAATGCAGTCGGGTGTCTAAACAGTGCTCCCTGGTCCCTATGCCACGTCACCAGCAATATTAACTTTTCTCTCCCAAACTAAACGGAGGACCTCAAGACAGGGAAGTCCCCATCAGCTAAAGTCACCTGGAGGGATGCACAAGCCACACGCATAACACAAATGGCAGCTCATCTCAACCTCACTCACGCCACCAGGGACCCCATCCTGCAGCCACAAACCCCCCACCCACAGGCCAGCAAACAGCTCATCCCAACCTCGCTCATGCCACCAGGGACCCCATCCTGCAGCCACAAACACCCCCCACCCACAGGCCAGCAGGATTTCAGAGACAAAGACAAGCAGATGCCTGGAGTCCTACAGAGGTGAATAAAACCCACTATAGAGGGAGAGCCCCCAGCTCAGCCAGCAGGAAGCAAAGCTGAGAAGTTGGGCCACAGGAAGTGCCAGGAAGATGTTGTCCTTGGTTCCGTAAACAGAAATAACAGAGGTGCTGGAAATCAAAAATACATCCATCGTGATAAAGCAGAAAACAGCCTGGGCACCGGAGAACGCAGAGGAGAAAATCTGTGAGCTGTGTACTCTGTCAGGGAAATCTATAAGGAAATTGCACAAAATGCAAAGATTAGACAAATTCCACATCCAGAGACATGAAGAACAGGTCCAGAAAGTCTCAAGACCCGTCTGATAGGAGTTTCAGAAGAGAGGGAGTAAAAGAAAGAAATAATAGAAGAAAAATTTCCAAAACTGAAGGAAGAGAAGGCACTAGATCTTGAAAGAGCCATGAAGACCCAGCAGCGTGGTGGGGGGAAGCCAAGCAAACCAGCCCAGATGGTGGCAGCCCAAGGCGAGCACAGCTCTGTGAAATCCCACAGCAAAATGGGTAAAATCATCAGGGCGAGGGGAGGAGGAAAGAGATTTATCGACAAAGAAAGACGATGGGATTAGAATTAGACTTTCCACTAACCACACTGACTGGTAGAAGGCAGCGGTTTTAAAGGCAAATCATTTTGAATTGAGATTCCAATGCTCAGTAAAATTAGATTTTATGTGGGAATAAACATATTTTTAGACATCCAAGGATTCTAAGAGCTTTCCCACCCACAGATGTGAACAAAGAGACTCTCTAGAAGATAGACATCAGCCAAATGAAAAGCGAATAAAAATTAACAAGGAAGGCATGGGAGAAGAGCCAGCAGCAAGAAGAAAGGAGGGCGGATAGTAAAATACAGCTAAGGGAAATGACTGCTGATGCATAACAAAGTCAACTAATAATCATCTGAAACTAAAGCTCACATCGTCTCAGCATGGGGAAGGGCAGGGAAGACAACTCCTTCTTGTTAAGGTAAAAGGTGCTGATAGAAAAGCACAATAGAAACGTGTGGGAGGTAAAAGCACACTCCGCCCCATAAACAAAAATGCAAAAACTTTCAATAAATATAAGCAAGTGGAGTCCAACGCTGTATTAAAATATGTAACCACACAATGAAAAGACGGTTCAGTATTAAAACAGTTATTATTTCATTCAAAACTTACAAAATGGGGGGAACTCCTATCAGACAGAAACCAAATAAGCATTTGATAAAACCCAACACCATTCCTAACTTTATAAATAACTTTCTAACTAAGAGCAATCCATTTTTATTCTGACACAGAGATACAATCAGTGTTGGTATTTTGTTGCATTTTCTGAGTGAATGAACCTTCTACTCCACATTCCTGTAAAATACGATTAAGAGGAAACTTCTTTAATTTGATAAAAGGTAATTTACCTTAACTCTGACAAACATTCATGCTATGATGAAACATTAGAATCGTTTTTATTAAGGTGAAACATAAAAGGACACCCAGGATCAATTTTAGTATTCAGCACTGTGCTATAAGTCCTAAAATGTGAAATAAGACAAAAACTAGGAGTATAAATATTAGGAAGGGAAAAATAAAATTAGCACTTACTCATAATTTATCCACTTAGAAAATCCTGGGGTGTCAGCTGACAACCAATTAGAAATCCTTCAGTAAGAAAAATAATACAATGCCACGATTTTTAAAATGGGCAAAGAATATGGAAAGGTGATTTATGAAATAATAAGTGGTGATTACATAAATATTAATATCTAATAAAATTATGACAGCTTGTTCAGCCTCTCCAGAAATCTTGGAATTTAATTAAAACCATATTATAATTATTCTTCATCAAAGTAGAAAATTTTAAAAGGCTGATAAAATTCACATTGGTAAATGTAGTGTCTATCAACATCGTACAGGTACATTCAGCGACTCAGTAAATCCAACTACTTGCTTAATGCAGTGACAGCTGCACCATGATTATGTAAAAAAATCCCCATTCTTAGGAAACACACATGCCGTCATTAGAGGTAAATGCTAATGGGGTGTGCAACTGTCTTATGGCTCAGAAAACAGTGCTGTGTGTGGAGAGGGAACAGGAGAGTGAGCGCATGTGAGCTCAAGCAACAAGAAAACGCCAGCAACAGGTGAATAAGGGGGAGGCATAATGGGTTCTCTCTGCTATGCTTTTCTTGAAGTCTTCCTGAAGTTTGAAATTACTCCCAAATAAAAAAGGTTTTTTAAAGGAATTTTAAAATTAATTAACTTTATGTGCAGATATCAAAACAAAGATTTGGCACATTACCTCAAAAAAATTCACAGCACACTGTGCACATCATGATTATTTTAGAATGGAAATGTGGGCATTTAAGTGTATATTCATATTATACAGTATTTCTTTTCATATACACCTATTGAGACACCAGAGTCTTAGATACAGTTACAGGTGGGGAAGAGAGGAATTTGAAGGGTGAAAAGAAATTCAGCATTCAACCCTGAATATCTAGAATATTTTTCAGATCATTTAAAAACACATCCCTGTTTAAACTGTTTCTCTTGGTAACACTGAGGCATGGAGGAGGGAAGATAAGAACCCGGAACAGCCTGGGCTTCTCCGTGGAGGGAGTCACTGGCAGTCACACAATTCCCAGAAATGGGAAGTGAGGTTCATTCACTCAGAAAACATGGTGAAACCCCAACGGTTATCAAATATCTGTGACAGGATTAGGGCTGATTGTTAATTTATTCCTTTTACTTTCTAAAGCTTTCCAAATTTTCTGCAATGTGCTTGCATTATTTTTTAAATTGGGGGGGAAAAAAGCAAATAAGAAAACAATTACAAATCCAATTTTCACAATGACAAAAAAATGATTCAAAAATGCATGTCAGTTCAGGCGTGGTGGCTCACGCCTATAATCCCTACACTTTGGGAGGCTGAGGTGGGCGGATCATTTGAAGTCAGGAGTTTCAGACTACCTTGGGCAACATGGTGAAACCTCATCTCTACAAAGTACAAAATTAGTCAGGTATGGTGGCGTTCACCTGTAGTCCCAGCTACTCAGGAGGCTGAGGCAGGGGGATCACTTGAGCCCAGGAGTTCGAGGTTGCAGTGAGTTATTATCACACCACTGTACTCCAGCCTGGGCAACAGAAAGAAATCCTGTTTTGAAAACATGGGGAAGAAGAAAAACAAAAACAAAAACAAAAAACCTCTTCAAGTGAGGGTTAAAATGAGAAATAACCGATGGGTTTATGTCCCCCAAAATGAGAGAAACCAAGAAATGAAATACGGAGTTCTTGTCAGCATAGACCAAATTATTAAATATTATTTTACTGAAATACAAAGTCCATTCAGATTTTACACTGGGACCAGGAAATATCTACCAGCTAAGCCAGCTACTCACACCTTTCTCCAGGTTTCACTCCCCATGCTGGTCTTGCTACATTCTGATCTCTATGCTAAGCATTTATAAGGTAACTTCTATAGATGAAAACCACAACAAAGTATAAGAAATATATTTCCTGACACTTGCGGGCCAGAAAATGGGAAACAAACTCAAGATACATAGACTTAACAAATATCTTTTCATTTTGGTCACGTCATCTCCAAGTGTCTCTTACAGCTTCATTTGTCTCTGCACCCCGCACAGTTCAGGCAAATGCTTCTATTATTTCCCTTGAAATGCACGGTGCTTGTCCAGCCTCTGCACCACCCCCTGACTCGAGCCTCCTTTTTCCCTTTTCTGTTCCTGTCAAAATCCTCCTCATTCTCCAAGGCCCTGATTAGATCCAAACTTCTTCTCCCCTAAGAGCTTCCAAGGTGACCTTTTCTCCTCAGATTCTTACTTTATCTACTGGCTCTGGCTCTGGGGAGTGTAGAACAGGAGCCAGGACATATTTGACATGTACTGCACTGATGCTGTCCATCCCATGACTGAATTACCACTGCCATCCTGGGAGGCGACATCATCTCCCCAGTTTCCACAGGACAAAACAGAGCTCAGCAACCTTAAGCACAGTGGGTCATGGGGTGCAGCTAAGATTCCAACTTCCTCGCTTCAGGTCTCCAGCTTTTGTAATCATTACACAGGGCAATACCACTTGTTCAGGTCTACACTAACCTGAGAGACAAAAACAATACTCTTCCACAGGCCAGGTCTCTAAACTGCATTGCTGGCTTTGCGAAGCAGGGCCTGTATTTGATTCAACTTTGGGTACAGCAAACGCCTTCAAAGGACTGGAATGCATTGGAGCTATAGTAAGTGTCTGCTGACAGTGTGATAGTGTCCACTTTGGGGGTTATCTAGAATATATACTAGTATGTTACCCAAAAAAGAGTAAGAATTATCTAACTGAAAATTTAAGTATCCATCACCCAGAGTCAGTTTTCTGCAAAAGACAATTGATATGGTTTGGCTCTGTGTCTCCACCCAAATTTCATGTCAAATTGTGATCCCCAGTGTTGGAAGAGGGGCCTGATGGGGGGTGACTGGATCACGGGGGTAGATTTCCCCTTGCTGTTCTTGTGATAGTGAGTGAGTTCTCAGAAGAGCTGGTTGTTTAAAACCCGTCACTCTCTTCCTCCTGCTCCAGCCATGGAGGATGTGCCTGCTTCCCCTTCACCTGCCGCCATGATTGTAAGTTTCATGAGGCCTCCCAGCCATGCTTCCTATAAAGCCTGAGGAACCGTGAGCCAATTAAACCTCTTTTCTTCATAAATTGCCCAGTTTCAGGTATTTCTTTATAGCAGTGTGAGAAAGAACTAATACAACATGGTAAAGGGAATGAAAGGACAAGCTCCAGACAGGGAGAAAATATTTCCAAATCACACATCTGACTGTGTTTTGTGTCCAAAGTAGATAAAGAACTCTCGAAACTCAACAGGAAGAAAAGCATGTTTTTTAAAATGGGCAAAACCTTGAACAGTCACTTCCCCACAGAAGAGAGACGGGTGGCAAATAGGGTTCCTACTGGCTCTGATGTTGACGTTTGTGAGGACACAGGAACCATCTGTGCTTCCCACCTGAGGCCAAAGGCGTCTCACCAGGAAAACGTTGTATCACCCACAGTGAAAGCATAACAAAAACCCAGGGGAAAAAGTCACAAAGACCCAATAACCTTTCGATAAAGTAGAACAGAACCCATCACAACCCAGTGAAAACAAGTGACTTCTGCTGTTTCTTTACTATCAGTATCACCCCACTTCTTAAAAGAAATCTGATTAAAACACTGCCTCCAGGAAGGAGGGCGGAACAGCACTGACTTCTCCGTCCTCTGGACTTCTTCTCGCAAAATCAAACTTCACTTTTTTCCAAGCTGAGATATTTCATCCTAAGAAAGAATATTTATTTTTATCAAAGGTGTAGGTTATTTGTAAATGGCTACTATCTTATCTAAGGGTAAAATATAATCACAAGCTCCCTGGACACTGCCTGGGACGGTGCCAAACTTGCAAGTGAAGCCCCGAAGGCTGAGGCTGCTGCTGACCAGACTATACGGACACAGACGCCAAGGCCTCAATTAGACCTCGTGGACACGGATGCCAAGGCCTCGACCAGACCACATGGACTCTGAATGCCAAGGTCTTGACCAGACCACATGGACACAGGTGCCAAGGCCTTGACCAGACCGTGTGAACACAGATGCCAAGGCCTCGACCAGACCATGTGGACATGCATGCTGAGGCTTCGACCGGACCATGTGGACACAGATGCTGAGGCCTCAACCAGACCACGTGGACTCTGAACGCTGCTATCTTGACCAGACCATGTGGGAACAGATGTCGATGCCTCGGGAACAGCCATTTGGCTACAGAATAACAACAGGAAGCTGTGTGAAAATACAGGATCAGATTCATGATTTGGGAGAGACGTACCAGCTTCATCCTTCACCCATCTTCCACCACACTTCATCACCAAACAGCATGCTTGTCAGAGACAGGATCTCAAGGTGGGGGGAGACCCAGCATAGCCGCCATGGGAGGGATCTGGTGCCATCGCTGTGCCTTTGCAGGGGCAGACCCTGTGGCCACCATGCTGCCGTCCTACTTCCTAGAATCCTGAGCCATGGAGCGTCCTGGCTTGGAGGTGGACAGGGACACCAGACCTGGAATGCCACCATACATGAGCAAGGTGGTTTTAATCGATTTGGTGAAAATTAGAGCCACAGCCTCTCGTCACCCCCATCCCACACCTCACAGCAGCCCCAGGTGCTGAGCGAGCCCAAACCCAGGCCTCAAGCCCCAACAGCACCACCAGCATGGGGTCACTGTGCAAATACACTCCAGGAAAATGAACTTTTGTGCATGACCATTCCGATGTAGGCTGAGACAGCCCCCAGGGTGATCTGTGATGCCGAGAAAGTCATCTGGCAAGGGGGCCCAGAGCAAGACAAGGCTGAGCGGGGAAGAGGTCACGGGCTGGTGGAATCTGACTCTGGGAGCTCCCAGCTTCCACCCAACACTGCTGACCTCACCAAATGAGGCTGCAGGGGAGACAGAGCAGCACGGGCCAGTGCCCCCTGCACATCCTGAGTGGTCCATAGAATGACCACATCGTGGGACCATCCTTCCTTCAAAACAAGCACAGGTGTGGAGAAGGGTGCTCTCTTTGGAGAAGTGGAGAGAGAGAAGTTAAAAGATATTTTTTAGAGGCCACCCTTCCTCGGCTTGCAACGAGCATGGCTAACCAGGGGTGTATGATTGCTACAACATGGGAAGGAGGGTCCTGAGCATCACAGAACATCAGTATCGCCATTGACAGGCAAATGTGAGAGAACAGACCTGTCAGGCTCTGCCATAGTTACTAATGTCTGGACACGAGTGATTGACACAGGAAAGACACATGGCAGTCTTCAAAGGAAGAACCAGCTGAGGCTGGGTGAACATTCATCAGGTGGGATAAATGAATGAGGGGTAGGGAGGTTTGCTAAGGGAAGGAAAATTGAATAAAGCATCGTCTGTTTACCTAGAATAATATTCCAAGTTCGGTGGCTTCTTTAATAACAAAACAAAAAGAAGAAGAAAGCAAAGCAAAAAGAAAATGAAAGAGAAAGCTCTTGTTCCTGGTTAGAATCTGACAGGACCAAACCTGCTTTCTGCCCTCACCTAAAAGAGCTCCAAGGACACAAGTGTTTTGAGGCATCTCATCTTAGAGGTTTTAGGTGAGCTGAAGACTCTCAAATCACCAGGTAACCCCTCCAAGAAGCCATGTTCACAGGTCTCACTGAGACGCTGTTAAAAAAAACGGAAGACAAGGTTCATGATGCTTCCAACTCATACCATTTGTAAAAGTTTAAATGGTGCAGTCATCACTTGGAGGCAGATGCTAATAGGGAAACTCTCCCTTTTCAGCCACCGGACCCCTCCCGGCCAGCAGCGAGGCCCCTCCCTGGAGGTCTCTGGAGGCACCTCCTTGGCAGTCACCGTGTCTCCCGAGGAGCCGCTGCTTCCTGGGTCTCTAAGGGAGCCGTGCCTGGTGCACTCCTCAGGGGCAGGGCCACTGGCCTCTCTGTGGCCGCGTATACAGCAAGGTGCCTTTGTGTACAGCAAGGCTGTTTCAGGCTTTTTACATTTATGTGGGGGTGCGAAGAAAACGCTTTCAAAACTTGCTGCGTTTCTAAGTCCTCTGCTGGCCCTTCCCTCTCGGTCATTCTTTTGAGAATCCATGAAAATGGTGGCTTGCCCGGAAGATGCAGGCGTGAGAAGCACCACGCCAGTGACTCGGCCCCGAGAAGTGGGAGCCCGGACCGTGGCTCCTGGTGACCTCCGGGACCCAACTCCATGGACCAACTGCACCCTCTCTGCAGGCTTTCGGAGGCGCCCCACACCCCACTGGGCCCCACGAGCTACCGAGGAAACTGATGAGCCAGAGGCTGAGACTGAAGAAGGGCAAGGCCGCCTGCCAGGACCGGCTCTTCCTGCCCCTGTGCCGGCCCAGCTGAGCTAAGCTCAGGCATTGGTGTGTTTCGCAAAGAGGCTTTGGTTGGAGGCGGCGGGCGGTGAGCTCTGGTCTGGGCCATTCCTGATGAAGCTCTCTGCGGAAAAGCTCTCTGCGGAAAAGGCCCACAGCCCTCGGTGACGGTAACACATCACACCTCCACGGAGGACGCCACATCGCTCGGTGCTCCCGTTCCCTGGTTCATTCATTCCGTCTCTGCAGCACCACGGAGGGGCCCGGCAGGAGCCTGTACAGCGGGCGAGGGAGGAGGGAAGCCGGTCTCAGAGAGGCCTGTGGGGAGGAGGGAAGCCGGTCTGAGAGAGCCTTGCGTCCGGGAGGAGGGAAGCGGCCTCAGAGGGGCTGAGGGGAGGAGGGAAGCGGCCTCAGAGGGGCTGAGGGGAGGAGGGAAGCCGGCCTCAGAGGGGCTGAGGGGAGGAGGGAAGGTCTCACAGGGGCTGAGGGGAGGAGGGAAGGTCTCACAGGGGCTGAGGGGAGGAGGGAAGCCGGCCTCAGAGGGGCTGAGGGGAGGAGGGAAGGTCTCACAGGGGCTGAGGGGAGGAGGGAAGGTCTCACAGGGGCTGAGGGGAGGAGGGAAGGTCTCACAGGGGCTGAGGGGAGGAGGGAAGCGGCCTCAGAGGGGCTGAGGGGAGGAGGGAAGCCCGTCTGAGAGGGGCGCAGGGGGGGGGGGAGGGGGCCTCAGAGGGGCTGAGGGGAGGAGGGAAGCCGGTTTCACAGGGGTTGAGGCGGGGAGGGAAGCTGGTGTCATAGGGGTTGAGGGGAGGAGGGAAGCCGGCCTCAGAGGGGCATGAGGTGCAGGGGCCCGGCCTGCATCAGGAGAGCTCCACTTTCAGCCTGAGCAACAGGGGAATCGCCCCGAGCTTTGGCGCAAGCATGGTCAGGACATGCCTTTTTTTCTTCTTCTTTTTTTTTTTTTTTTTTTTTTTTTGAGACGCAGTCTCTCTCTGTCACCCAGGCCAGGCTGGAGTGCACCGGCGCGATCTTGGCTCACTGCAAGCTCCCCCTCCCAGGTTCATGCCATTCTCCTGCCTCAGCCTCCCGAGTAGCTGGGATTACAGGTGCCCACCACCACACCCAGCTAATATTTTGTATTGTTTTGTATTTTTAGTAGAGATGGGGTTTCACCGTGTTTGCCAGGATGGTCTTGATCTCCTGACCTTGTGATCCGCCTGCCTCAGCCTCCCAAAGTGCTGGGATTACAGGCCTCAGCCACCGCGCCCGGCCAGGATGTGCCCTTTTTTTAGTGGTTGTAAAATAAGAAACTTTCTTCTCACACCTCCCGAGGTCAAGTTTCCAAACTAGACAAAGAGCACTATAAAAATGAGGCTTATTGTACCTTTTCCACGTTAATTATGACACTATGTCTTTTTCAAAAGGTGTACAGATGGCACTGGTCTTCACAGGTATTGGGCTGTGTGGTCTTTGCTGTATTCGGGAACACTGTATAGGGGTCCACAGTCACATGGTCAGGTCCACATCTTAAATTCCTCCCCATGGAAAAGATCTTGACAGGGTACATTTGACATTCTGAGATAAAACTGTTATATCGCCCTTTTAACATATCAACTGGAATCTAACTAAATACCACAATCCACCATATTAACTTGATACCAGCCATCATCCATTCAAAGCACATATGAACATGTTAGTATTAAATGGCCTAAAATATTACAGTATTCATTTTTGTCCTTAAATTCTTATTTCCATTCCATCTCCTCCTACAGAACCGCATCCTACTGTAACATATATTCAAGCTTAAAATGTGTTTTCCTTTCTTTTTCTGTCTATACTCACATGAACACACATTTCACGTGTATGCATATAAAAGCAAAAATACATTTTTAAATTTTCTGTGACAAAGATTCTAGATGATAAAACTGTTATCTTGACTATTGTTAGTTTTAGAGGTGACCTTAAAATATAATTATAAATTTTGATGAACATTAAATATTACCATTAAAACTGAATTGGAAATGCATCTCTTAATGAGATTTTTCCCAATTCATTAATATACTCATGGATAAATATTACTTTTTAGTGAAAGAAAGCTGGGTTCAGTGTCAATGACTTTTTTAATAGCTGTAAGATGCGAAACTTAGATTGCATTAATATCTGGATGGAACATAAGTGTGTTATTCTGGCAATGGCCCTCAAGCCTTGGAACTCCTTCAGAAATCACTGAGCACTTACCATTAACAATTACTCCTAAGAATTAGCTGATAACACTAGTCATTAACTTCACCAGCAGTGAGACATTTATCCCAGACTGTCCATTGTTCTGACGCCCGAGGGCAATACTCCCTGCCAGATTCCAGATGGGGTGGGAGGGTACACCTTTTCCCTCTTTCCCTCTTTCATAAGAGGGGGAAGGGTGAGTTTGAGAACACAGTAGGCAAAGACACAGAAGCATTGCTCAGACACTTTCTCAGATTAGCAGACTGTAGGGAAAGGCACCCGTGAACCCTAAGATAAGAAATCAACTGCCTTAAAACCGTCTCATATCATAGCCCCTATAAGAAACCCGATGTGCCACTGAACGGTGAGCTCCTTAATGTGAAGTCTGCTGTGCTAAGGTGAGGTCACAAAACATCATCCTTTTCACATCCAAATGCCCAGAAAACCATCTCTATCTTTTGCACCCAGTTTAGAAAACAGTCACAAGTGATACTTTCCCGTGTATGTAATATCATTAGATTCCTTTAAACCTGTAAAAACAAAAGACCAGAACCAAGACAGAAGAAAGAAATGTTAGCATGCATTTTCATTTCCTTAACCTCCTTCTCTCCCTTAAACAAGTTTCCAAGGGAACAGAGTGCAGGCAAACCATCCTCTGTAGTATTTCTGAGCAATGAAGAGTGATTCTTACATTCTTCCTAAGCAGCGCAAAAAGACACATGTATTAATATCTGGGATATTTCTTGAGGTAAGAAACTTTTGCAGTAGGAAAGGTTACAGACCTTATGTTGGTCACATTATCCGTCATTGTGAAAGGATGTCCTAGAAAAGGCAGAATCTTTGTTGTAACTTTAGTCAATTGCATCAGCTTTACATTGTCATGCAGTCACTGGTTAATCCCACCAAGTGCTGCAGACACAACCATCCATCCTAATCCAGCTTTCCCGGGTCAGGCAGCACAGCCACACACTGTTTCTGAGCCCTAACAGAGCATTGTGATTTGGGGGTTGGTTCTTCATCTGTCATCTGACAGCTGAGGACACAGTAGATGCAGAAGAGGGCCAACAGGGAGACGAGATCTCAGTGGTATTTCTGCTTTTCAAGGTGTTCTGAGGTAGGAATGGGATTGGCAGACAACAAATCCTCATGAATTAACTAGTTGTAAAGAAAGAGTGCAAAAGTGATGAGTAGAGAAAAACAGGTGATAAAATCAGTGCTCAGGGTGGGGGCCCTCAAGTGCTTTGACACATAAACTCTGCCTTCAGGTCTCTTCACATTGATTTGAATCTGCTGTAGCAATAATTTAACCTGCATTTGCTTTTCAATTCTTGCTATTTTGTCAATAATTAACATATTTCATCAAATATTGGCATGTAGAGATTGACAAATAATTGAGGATGGTTAAACTTAAAATACTGATCCACATGAAATGACATGGAGTATCTAACATAATATTTAGGTATTCATAATTGATAGCCTAGTAAGAGAGTATTTATTAATATGTCATCAATTCCAGAGACAGTCTTAAGTCTTACATGATTTTTAAAAAAAATCAAGCTAGAATTCTATCAAGATACAACCAGTTGTTAGAGGTTATCTATGGAATTCTAATAAGTAGGACATTCCCCTCTCTTCTAGGTTTTAAAAATTTTTTTAAAAGATCTAACTTTTATACTTTTTTATCAAAACATAATAAATGTGCATATTTGGGGGGTGCATGCAATAATTTGATACATTCATGTGACAAAATCAGGATAACTGGGATATCTGTTACCTTATATTCATCTTTTCTTTACGCTAGAAACATTAAAATTTTTCTCTTCTAGGTATTTTGAAATGTACAATCAATTAATGTTAATGGTATTCATCCTGCTGGTCGATTGAACACCAGATTTTCTATCTCCTTCTAACTGTACATTTCTACCCATTAATCAGCCTCTCTCCATCCCCCCAGCTCCCAATTTTGAATAGCAGTGGTATTATCCTATCTCCTAAATCCACTCAGCTTCTCCTTTTTCACAAAAGAAACAAAAATTATAGCACAAACATTAGGTTACATAATTGTTGTTGCAAAAAAATTCTAACAAACCTATGTCAGGAAATGAAGTTGTAGTTCCCATAGCAACAATGACATGGGCCCTTAGACAAATTTTTCATGTGCTTTGTGTGACTCTAAGAAGTAAGTTCCTTCGTTAACAAGTCATTTAAATGTTCAGCCAAAACACCGTGTCACAATGAACTTCTTTGTCCTCTTGTGTTAATGGGCTCAGCACTCCCCACCACCACTGTAATCTGCAGTCATTCACAGGTTTAATGCGGTACTTGGGCAACCCCTCACTTTTGAGAGGGCTGTAACACTAAAAGTTAATTACAGCAGTTAATCACAGTTGTAGTAAGTCTCAAAATGCTTTCATATTTGCATTCAGGTTTGCATTTTTAAGTAATTAAAATAGCAAAAAAAATCCCTGAGGTCTTCTCATCAATTATTTTCTGTGATGTTCCTAACCCTTCCATGAGCAGCTTTAGGAATCAAACCTCATTTTTAAGAAGTTCAAGAAATAGTAAGAAAAAAAAGTTAATGTCCTTTAAATAATAGGAAAACATAAGCAAAAATTTTCAACACAAAGTTTTAACATCTGATGATGCTTATAAATTTGGCACTATCAGGTATACCATACTGAGCAATATAGTCCTTACTAACAATAAATATGAAGTTTTAATACAAAAAGAGCCTAGAAATTCTTAACAGATACATGACTTACTCTTAAGGGAATAAAGATTACTCAATAATAAAAACCAAAAAAAGGGTTATCTATACATATTTTCATGCCTGGGCTGAAACAAAGCTACAAAATGCTTTGAAAATCATAAGGTACTATACAACCTCATGGAGAGAAACGTAATTCATTTCCAGATGCTAGTTCCCTCACACAAAATCCTAGCACAAGCAAATATATCTTGGTATATTTTTTTGATGTCCTCAATAATTGCTATTCTGGTACAGGGGGATTCCTTTGGATCCTTGGAAAAGGAATAAAAAGGGGGTGTGGAGAAGGGGGAAGGACCAAACCTGGCTATAGGGCACCGGGTTTCAGTGAGGCAGCAGGAACGGGTTTGGAGATCTGCCAGGCACGGCGACTCTGGTTAATGACAATGTGCTGTGAGTTTCCAAATTGTCACAAGAGCCTCCTGCCCCGCAGACTGAGCTAACCAGCATGTGACTAGAGTGGATATTTTCAAAAGGAGCAACGGTAAGTGTGACTGAGGATATGGGGGAAGGGGACCCACATTCACCACTGACGGAAATGTAAATTAGTAAAACGCTGTGGAAAACTGAGAAGCCTCCCCGAAAAACCAAAGTAGAGCTGCCACAAGACCAAGCAATCCCACTTCTGGGTGTGAGATCACTACGCTGAGAAGTCTGTACCACCATGGTCACTGCATGGTCACTGCTCACAATGGACAAGATACGGAATCAACCTACGTGTATGTCAATGGGTGAATAAAGAAAACGTGGTTGTGTGCACAGTGGAACGCCAGTTGGCCTTAAAAGAAAAAGAAATCCTGTTATTAATGACAATGTGAATGAACCTGGAAGACATTATGCTGAATGAAAAAAGCCAGGCACAGAAAGACAGATGCCTCATGATCTCACGGATATGTGGAATCTGAAACAGTGAACCCCATAGAAACAGACTAGAACAGTGAGGGCCAGGCTGGCAGGTGGGGTTGGAGGGGATGAGGAAAGGGCAGATGTAGGTCAAAGGATACAAAGTTTAGACTAAGGCTTGGTAATCACTGCATTGCATGGTGAACACAGCTAATAATAATTCAAACATTTCAAAATCTCTAGAATAGAATTTTAATGTTCTCACTAAAAAGAAAAAATGGTAAGTTGGTGAGGTGACAGGTATGTCAGGTAGCTTACTTGACTCTTTCCCCAGTGTATACATAGATCAAAACATCACACTGTACTCCATAAATATACAGTGATTATCAATTTAAAATAAAATATAAATTTATAATTAAATTTTAGAAATAAAATATAAAAAAGGAACGCAGGCAGGACTGGAAGACTCTGCAATGAACTCTGCAAAAGACACAGAGAAATGTGGCCCTGCTACAAATATTCCGTTAGTGTCTGCTTGAGAGAAAGCAAAGGCTTGGATGGCTAACAATGGTAGAAGAAAGTTCTAGAAACCAGAAAACATCAAGTCACTACCACCTTCTCAGAAAATAATGCTATTAGGCTAGGCATGGTGGCTCATGCCTGTAATTCCCACACTTTGGGAGAATGAGGTGGGAAGATCACTTGGCCGAGGAGGCAGAGGCTGCAGTGAACTATGATGGTACCACTGCACTCCAGCCTGGGAGTTAGAGTGAGACCCTGTCTGAAAAAAAAAAGAAAAAAAGGAAAAAGAAAAGAAGAGAAAATGCTCTGGACTGAACTGTGCCTCTCTCACATTCATGTGTTGAGCCCCCAATGTAGGTGTATTTGGAATAAAGAAGTGATTCAGATAAAATGAGGTTATGAGGATGGGGCCCTGATCCGATAGGATTAGTGCCCTTGTAAAGACACCAGAAACCATGTGAGAACACCATGAGAAAGCAGCTGTCTGCCCACTAGAGAGAGAGGCCTTTGCAGAAACCAGCCCTGCCAATGCATTGACTGGCAGTTCACAGCCTCCGGAACTGTGAAAAGATGAGTTTCTGCTGTTCAGGCCTCCCAGAATCCGGGGCTTGGTTATAGCAGCTAAGCAGCTCAGCAGATCTGTTAGCAACAGCCCGAGCACTACTTCACCCAGCATAAACAAGCATGTCCATGCCATCCTGCTATTACAGAGAACAAACCGGAAGGTCTTTCATGGAGTGTGTGTGCTGATGGCTCAATGCATCTAGGGTACACTCCACGTACTCTAGCTCTAACGCAGCCACCCAGAGGAATTAAGAAGCTCTGCCTACACATAACACACAAAACCCTCCAATGTACGCCATTCAGTGAAAGAAGTGATTTGCAGAGCACATAATTCCACACCTGCCATGAGAAGCCATGTTTGGCACTGTGCTGGAGCCAGGGCACACTGACCCCACATCCCTCTCAAACACCTGGAACGTGGTCTGTCCAGTTGAGATGGGCTGCAGGTATGTCAAATACTCTTCAGAGTCTGAAGACTTAGTACCAAAAAAAAGAAAGTAAAATACTTTATTAAGGCAGGGCGCAGTGGCTCCTGCC
Organism: Theropithecus gelada; assembly: GCF_003255815.1. NCBI lineage: Eukaryota > Metazoa > Chordata > Mammalia > Primates > Cercopithecidae > Theropithecus > Theropithecus gelada. The sequence goes on from NC_037676.1 coordinate 10,968,872, forward strand.
TGTAATCCCAGCACTTTGGGAGGCTGAAGCAGGCAGATCAACTGAGGCGAGGAGTTTGAGACCAGCCTGGCCAACATAGTGAAACCCCGTATCTACTAAAAATACAAAAATTAGTCAGACGCGGTGGTGTGTGCCTGTAGTCCTGGCTACTCAGGAGGCTGAACCTGGAGAATCACTTGAACCTGTGAGGCAGAGCTTGCAGTGAGCAGAGATCATGCCACTGCACTCCAGCCTGGGCAACAGAGCGAGACTCTGTCTCAAAAAAAAATTAATATTAATATAATGATTATGAGATGACATTTTAAACATAATGGTTTAAATAAACTATATTATTAAACATGATTTAAGCTGTTTTTACTTTTTTAATGTGGCTACTAGAAAATTTAAAATTACAGATGAGGCCAGGCACAGTGGCTGATGCCTGTAATCCCTGCACTTTGGAAGGCTGAGGCAGGAGGATCACTTCAGCCCAGGAGGTCAAGACCAGCCTAGGCAACAGAGCAAGACCTTGTCTCTACAAAAAAATAGAAAATTAGCCAGGCATAGTGGTGCATGCCTTAGTCTCAGCTACTCAAGAGGCTGAGGCAAGAGGATCGCTTGAGTCCAGGAGTTGGAGGGTACAGTGAGCTATGATGGTGCCACTGCCCTCCAGTCTGGGTGACAGAGATATAACCTGTCTCTAAAAAAATAAAACGAAATAAAATTGCAGATAAGCCTAGAATTCTGTCCCCACCAGACACAATCAATTTAAAAGGACATGCTCCACACTGCTCATTCCATTGTTCATTCTTTATGTGCCGCTTTGATTTTTATGGTTAGTGTAAATTACTTCCATAATTTTTAAAACAGAGTCATTTTTTAAAAAAAGGAGCTTCTGGGGATAAATATTTTAACCTAACACTGGGGCAGAGCCACAGAGGCCATGTCATTTTCAATGCATCTCTGGGTAGCAAGGTAGGGGTTGCCACTCTTGTGACCGTCACTCTTATCTAAACCACCCAGGTTGGACTAGTACAGACAGCCTTTTAATTTAGAATTGAAAGTTGCCCCGGCAATACACAAATTTTGGGTATGAAACAATTAAGTGGCAAGTACTTAGTGACAGAGTTAGCAGACCTGCCTTAGACCCAGCTAGTGCAGGCCCAGGATTTTGGATAAAGAGGATAAAACCCTTTTAGCAAAATCTAAATGTTTCTGAAAGTGATTTTCTCTAATTAATAAGGGAGACCTACCTAATAACTCTATGAAATGTATTTAGATTTAAGCGTTCACAGAGGTCCCTCGATCCTTTTACAAAATGCATACTGTACAGCACGTTTGCATTAAAACTCATACCTCTTAGTTTTGAGCATTTGCAGAAAATTTTTAATGATATTTGCAAGTAGATGTGGGCAGAAAAGTAGTAATACACATGATTTAAGTGTTTAGAGTTTATGGAAATGTTAGCAATCACTGACATAAATTAGGTAATTTTGCAATCACTACTCGATTCTGACCCCAGCACAGGAGGACCAAGGGACCTGTCACAACTTCACGAAATGGAGAAATGGAGCCGGAAGGCACCAGTCTGGAGAACAGGATACTCACACTTCCAAAATCATCATAAAAACGTCTAGCGGTAATATTTTAAAGACCCCCACTTACACTGAGAAGACTACATCAGCCTGCCCCACAGAAAACTGAAAAAATTTTTCCATCCCTAAGTGTCCTTCTACTCAAAAAAAAAAAGGCATAATTTCTAAACCAAAATTAGGTTTATGAGTTAAATGTCATTCATGTCTTATCATAGACAAGAGAAATACAGACCACTATATAACTGTGTGATGTCTGACCCAGGATTTTACAGCTCAGAGGCTCGCAACGCAAGCATAACTCCCTGAACCTGTTCCACAGTCAGCCCAGTAATCACATCCCACAGCCAGAGGCAGGAGGTCACCGTGAAGGAGGGATGCCACTGAGTCTTCCTCGGCCAAAAAGGACAGAGGTGCATGCTTAGAAATTGTTCAGAGCCCACAGAAACTGCCAAGGAGACACCAAGTGAATTACAGAAATCAGCTGAGGAGAGGCAGGGGGTTGGCAGCCCTATAAAGCTGAGGAACATATGGCTTTCTGCAGTGAACAACATATATCTTCAGTCTCAAAATTTAATTTCTATAAGAAAAAAAGCCTTTGGTCATCAGTCAGAAAGTCTTAAGTCACAGACAAATTGGCATAGCGTGGGCCTGCGATTAAATAACCCACAAGTGCAGCGTGCTCCACAGGGTGGGAGGCAGAGGACATAGAGGAGGAGTAGGGCCTCCTTCACACCTCCATCTTCCCTCTGAGCCACGCACGCCACGCACGCCACGCACGCCACGCACGCCACGCACGCACTCTCCCTCTCCCCTCAAGAGATGAGTGTTCGGCAGCCCCTCACTAACTCCACAACTCCAGGCAAATTTTAGCAGCACTGTGCTGTGCAAATGAATCTGAATAAATAGGGATAATGTATGTTTCTTCTTTATAAAAACGTACAAAACCTGTGATAAGATCATCTAGAAAAGGTCTTGAAGGTATGGTAGGATAATGATGCCTGCATGTAAGATCCTATTATTATTCATACTTAAAGCTATCTCTCCCTCAATGTTTCATGATTCTGAACAGGAAGAAAACCCTCCCGTGTAGAGCTGCATGAGTGACTCTGGGGTCCGCACGACCCCTGCAGCTGCTGACACCCGTCAGCTCAGCCGTGGTCCATTTTTGCAGCTCCTGACTCCATCTTTCATGTTTTCTGTAACGCGTCCGTGGAGGCTGCTCTGGGGGCCTGTGGACGTGTACAATGTGGCTTCTGTTCCCATTGAGTTGTCATTTTTAATGGGAAGAATCCCAGGGAACGCAAGAGGCTCGTGTCCCTGGGAGGAAGAGGGGTGGAAATGAGTGTCTCTGTTGCCCCTGACCCAAGCCACCATCTACTGTGCACAGACACATAAGCTTCACTTCAGCCGCTCAAATCCCAACACGTCCCCACAGATGTCTGTAACTCATCAAAACTCTGAATCAATAAATTAGCCCAGTTTACTTCTATATTCCTTCTGAAACTTTCTGAAAGATTTCTCATAATTTTTTAAAAAGGAGCAATACTGAAAGGGAAAATTTCATGGGGATTCTCTATTGTTTCATTTTTCTAAACAGTTTGTCCCGTTTTCCTGTATTCGGGGTTAACGGCTGTGCTTCCTGTCAGCTGCTGAGTCGCTTGTTATGGCGCGTCCCACTTCACAACTGACCACACCGACAGTCACCTTTAAACAAGTCCTTGTCAGCATTTTTCTGCTGGATAGCCGAGTAGAAATCAAGAGAACAGTACTTCTTCCCTACTGAGAAGACCCAACCCTGCAGGCACTCCATGTGCCTTCACATCTTAGTCTCTTTTCTTTTTTTTTTTTTTTTTTGAGACGGAGTCTCGCTCTGTGGCCCAGGCTAGAGTGCAGTGGCGCGATCTCGGCTCACTGCAAGCTCCGCCCCCCGGGTTCCCGCCATTCTCCTGCCTCAGCCTCCCGAGTAGCTGGGACCACAGGCGCCGCCACCACGCCCGGCTAGTTTCTTCTTTTTTTATTTTATTTTTATTTTTTGTATTTTTTAGTAGAGACAGGGTTTCACCGTGTTAGCCAGGATGGTCTCGATCTCCTGACCTCATGATCCGCCCGTCTCAGCCTCCCAAAGTGCTGGGATTACAAGCTTGAGCCACCGCGCCCGGCCAGTCTCAGCTTTCAAATTGCCCCTCGGGATGAAATGCTTCTGTTTATCGTTATTTATTAACCTCAAAAGCTTTCTCAGCTGATTTTCTTTCTCCAGAGATGAGAGCTGCTTACACTCACTGTTGCTAGTCTGACAGACTGCTTGCTTGTGCCGGGACCATACCTGATCATGCACACGCTGTCTCCCCTAATACTCGAAACAATCCCTTGGTGTCACCCTCCTCTGGGAAGCTGTGGCCCTGAGGGATAAGGATATGCCCCCTCACACAGGCTGGGGAAGCCCGAGGTTCAGACCAGAGCCAGCGTCCTCAGCCCCACACAGACCGCGTTCTCCCGACCCCAGACATACGAACTGACGTAAGTAGCCAATGAATTTCATATTTTTAAAGCACTCCAATTTTAAATGTTAGGTTTTCAGATGGAAACGCACCATTTTTAAGTGTTTTGTGATGCTGGAGTGCACCAGGAGGTGCGGGCTCAATCAAAGTGAAGACCAAAATTATCAATGCCGTCTGTAATCCCAGCACTTTGGGAGGCCGAGGCCAGCGGATCACGAAGTCAGGAGATCGAGACCATCCTGGCTAACACGGTGAAACCCTGTCTCTACCAAAAATACAAAAAAATTAGCCAGGCCTGGTGGCAGGTGCCTGTAGTCCCGGATACTTGGGAGGCTGAGGCAGGAGAATCACTTGAACCCAGGAGGCGGAGGTTGCAATGAGCCAAGATGGCGCCATTGCACTCCAGCCTGGGCTGCAGAGAGAGACTCTGTTTCAAAAAAAAAAAAAAAATCAATGCCTTCCCTCCTGGTTCATGCCGAAGTCCTTACAAGCCCACAGAGAAAAGCTTAACTGAAATAACAGTTATTTGAGTAATTTGTCTGAGTGACTGTATAGTAAATAACCACGCTACTCTTAGAAGAAGTGGTTCCAGAATAAGGTGGAGACGCTAACAAAAGGCAGGGCTCAGCTACCACAAGCCTGTCTGACCAGCTCGTGGCAGTGCCTCTCCTGCCTCCCTCAGACACTGCAGTGAACCGACAAACCCAACTGGCCAATGAGTGATGAGACCTGTATCTTCCTGTCCTCTGATTACACTCCCAAAGCCCGCAGGAAGTTGGGAAACACTGGAGAGCTGAAAGAGAACGCACATCTTCCTTCACCCTATCACATCCCTGTAAATTATACATCAGAGAAGTATTGTTTTTCTGAGTTAATGTCTTTGGTTATTTCTTACATTGTAAAAAAACAGCTTAAATGTCCATCTCAAGAGATTATTATGCCATCACTGGCACAAATGAAGCCTTCTACTGCAAGAAACTTCTCCCTGAGGGTCAAGTTTACTGAATTTGATAAAAACCTTGCTATCGGTTGCTAATTCTAAACCACTTATCAAGAGTGCTCACCCCAAAGTTCTGCTGCAGCTGCAGATAGCAGCCTGTGTCTCAAATGTTCTCACTACCTCTGTAGAAATATCTTGTAATGTCTCAACCCTAAGGATTGATGCACAAACTCCTTGTACCTTAAACAGTTAAACAGCTGGGTGCAGTGGCTCGCGCCTGGAATCCCAGCACTTTGGGAGGCCGAGGTGGGCAGATCACGAGGTCAGGAGTTCAAGACCAGCCTGGCCAACATGGTGAAACCCCATCTCTACTAAAAATACAAAAATTAGCCAGCATGGTGGCAGGTGCCTCTAATCCCAGCTCCTTGCTGAGGCAGGAGAATCACTTGAACCCGGGAGGTGGAGCTTGCAGTGAGCCAAGACTGAGCCAAGACTGCGCCATTGCACTCCAGCCTGGGTGACACAGTGAGACTCTATCTAAAAAAAAAAAAAACAGTCAACAGCCAAGAGCCAGCACCACCTGTGCCTGTGCCTTTGGGCATCCTTGAGCTCTTGACTTCCTCCCACAACTGTGCCTCACCGGGCTGGTGTTCCTGTGTTTTTATTTCCTTGCTAGCAAGAGTGGAAGGTCCATCACGCAGGACCACAAGGATCCAGGAAAAAGCAGGGCTGTGGATGTGACCCCAGCAGAAACACACGGCTCATAACCAGGACACCAACCTCAAAAGAGGAGACACAGCCCGGGGATGGCGCCCTGGATCTAACTTCCTTTCCTAGAAGTTACAGTGCTTGAGGATCTTCGTCATCCAGAATCTCAGAGCCCGGCTTTCCCATCCCACGGGCACCTGATGCCAGTGCAGCCCCAGGAGGAGGAGGCTGTGCTCCTACCGAGTCATGGCCTCAGATGTCCCCTCACTGTTGCCCACCCAGGTCTTCACATGTTACAAGTCTAGGCCGCCCATCCACCCAAGGAACTGGAAAACACAGCCCAAGAATAAGCAGCTCTCAGACCACTTTCGGCCAAGCCTCAGGATGGACAGTGTCTGTCCGGACTGCATCTGGTAAACTGTCTGACACTGGCAGTGTTGACAGGAAAGCTTAGTTCTTTGGTGCTTGACTCTGGTAAGACAAAAGCTGCTTTTCAAAGAATGAAAACCATCCTCTGTGAGACTGCACAGTGCCCACTGGTCAACGGACATGAACACTCCGAGTATCATGCGTGTGCGTGCTTGCCCAGAGAGAAATGCTGGTGGAATAAGCTCTGCCTCCCACTCCAACAGCCAATAATGCCGGACACATTGATAAAGGCAGAGGCACCGGGCGTAATTCATCTATTATCACAATATATTTGCTGCACTAATTTGGGTCACCCCAGAGTTTAATTCTGGAGGACATTAGAAAGATTTATGTGACTGATTTCAAAGAACGCTGCAGCTCACATAGAGGAAGGACAGCCTCCAGCATAAGTATGACTTGAACACACACAAGGGTTGACCAAAAAGGGGTGTGCAGCCACACCACAGGGTGACGAACTCCAAAGGGTTTGGGGTAGATGTTATGTACCCCACACCCAGGGTGTGTGTGCACATGTGCATGTGTGTGTGTGCACCTGTGTGTGATTGAATGTATGTGGGTTGCGTGCGATGGTTTTGTTTTTCGTTTTTTGTTTTTTTGAGACAGAGTCTCACTCTGTCACCCAGGCTGGAGTACAATGGCACAATCTCGGCTCACTGCAAGCTCCGCCTCCCAGGTTCAAGCAATTCTCCTGCCTCAGCCTCCGGAGCAGCTGGGATTACAGGTGCATGCCACCACTCCCAGCTGATTTTTGTATTTTTAGTAGAGCCTGGGTTTCACCATGTTGGTCAGGCTGGTCTCGAACTCCTGACCTTGTGATCTGCCTGCCTCAACCTCCCAAAGTACGGGGAAAACAGGTGTGAGCCACCGTGCCCGGCCATATGTGGGTATGTCTGTGTGCACCTGTGTGTGGTTGCACGTGTGTGGGTGTGTTTGTGCATTTGTGTGTGCATGATCACGTGTGTATCTGTATATGTGCATGTGTGTACACACATGTGCCACAGTGGGGAAGAATGGCAGGGAAAAATGTCTGACCTGTGTCTTCTTCCCTGTAAGTCTCCCTTCTCAGTTCTTTGGCCTCCTCCACTCTCACAAATACAGGCCAATCCACTATCCCTTCATCCAAACATTCAAAATTCAAAAAGCTCTGAAAATCATGGGTGTGCTGGCAACAAAGCCTGGCTCCTTCACCCTCCAAGAGGCAGCCTAGGACCTGAACTGATACAAAACCATCTGTCTTCACCCTCCCTCATGTGAATACTCACATCCTCCACTGCAGAAATACTGACCAATGACGAGATACTGCCCCAGACCCCAAATCAACACGGCACGGGCACATTAAACAAGAGACAAGTCGCCTATTGAGAGGACAACTGAAGGCTCTCCTGAACATTCTTAAAAGAAAATCCCTGTACTCTCTGTTGCCCTCCCTTTTTGCTGCACCTGTGACTCTCCGATATGGCATATCGTGTGTTTGTTTCCACATCCATTTCCCCGCGAAAGACAAAGCCCCACAGGAACAGGAGCTGTGCTGGGTTCCGGATCCCGTTCCCAGGACTCAGTGTCCACAGAGTGACTCTTAATAAATGTTATTATGAAATTTTATTTAATTCAGAGATTTAAAATTACATTATTTTTAAATTGGCTGCCAGTATATGCTATAAAATAGAATATTCCAATGAATATGATTTGGAACCAGGGAAACACCCAGTGCATTTTGGTGCCACCAGTCCACCGTGACTCTCTGGAAACATCATGTGATCAGCGTGATCCCCAGCCGCTCTGTAAAGTGGGGATGGCAATTCTGACTACACAGCTGAGGAGCGAGTGAGGCCCTGGGGGTGCAGGAGCACTGCTCCAGTGGTTGTGTGGTATGGTTGGACGGCAACAGTAGCTTTCCACAGCCTCTGGTGCTTAATTGTCAAAGAGCATGGAGCAGACTCCTCTGGCCCTCTCTAATTGCATAGTCCACAGGCGCATGTCTTCATAACAATGCCAACCACCGTTCCCTACATTAAATGTAACCAAACAGAGGAGAAGACCTGAGAAAAACAAAATCCTGAAAGCCAGAGGCAGGGAGAAAGGCTGGATCCATTGTCCAGACATACCCCAAAGGGAGTAGGGCAAGCAGCACAGACCCGGACTCTCTGGTACCAGAACTCCTTCACGTCCACAAGGAAATCAGCTTCCAGCGTTTGACAAAAGTCAGGGAGAAAACCACACCTGGTTTAGAAGACTTGCCTCAAGTCTTCTCTGATAAGATATGCAGCATATTTCAGCAGGACCCGGGGGCGCTCGCACCTGTAATCCCAGGACACAGGCAGATCACTTGAACCCAGAAGTTCAAGACCAGCCTGGGCAACATGGCAAGACCCCATCTCTACATAAAAATATGAAAAATTAGCCAGGTGTGATGGCAGATGCCTGAATTCCCAGCTACTTTGGAGGCTGTGGTAGGAGAATCGCTTGAGCCTGGGAGGCAGAGGTTGCAGTGAACCAAGGTCATGCCACTGCACTCCAGCCTGGGCAACAGAATGAGACACTGCCTTGGTTAAAAAAAAAAAAAACAAAAATAGGCCGGGCGCGGTGGCTCAAGCCTGTAATCCCAGCACTTTGGGAGGCCGAGACGGGCGGATCACGAGGTCAGGAGATCGAGATCATCCTGGCTAACACGGTGAAACCCCGTCTCTACTAAAAAATACAAAAAACTAGCCAGGCGTGGTGGCAGTGCCTGTAGTCCCAGCTACTCGGGAGGCTGAGGCAGGAGAATGGCGTGAACCTGGGAGGCGGAGCTTGCAGCGAGCTGAGATCCGGCCACTGCACTCCAGCCTGGGCGACAGAGCGAGACTCCATCTCAAAAAAAATATATATATATATATGTGTGTGTGTGTGTATATATATGTGTGTGTGTGTATATATATTTTTTCATACACACACACAAACACACACACACACCGAGATACATATGTCATTAAAGGTAACACCCAATACTTGTGCCTTCCCAGGAAAGCCCAATGACACACCCCACGGCAGGAACCTGGGGCTTTCTGCTTGGGAAGAAGTCTGATTTAAGGTTTGTATGAACCCCATTTAAAATGATTTCACTACTCTCTATCAAAACTGTGTAAAATCTGAGTTAGAGAGAAGGGACATTTAGAATCTCAGGTAACCAGGAGCAAACTGAGCAGAAAGCTGCACCTCTACAACTGGAGCAGAAGCCAGTACAGACCTGATTTGTTTGGGGACCAAATGGCCTCATGACACACCCCTTTCACTTAGGGACAGTCAACACAGAAGAAGGAAAGATGGCATCCACGCACATCGAGTGAGCAGGAGAGGAGCGCAGGCAGCGTCTGTGGGACCAGCCTGGCAGGTATTGGCACGCAGACACGGGAGACGTGGCAGGGTCGTGGCCCCAGGAGCACAGGAAAAGTGCCACTGAAGAGGCAGCCTGGACCTCAGAGCGTTCTCACAGATCTGCTCTCTGGACAGCAGCCACGCACACTTGGGGCTTGAGGGTTTGCCAGGATTTGCTTCGGAAACTCTACAGTGCTCCTGAGCCAGTGGCTGCGGAAACACCGGACTCAAGGAAGGTGGTTCCGAACACAGAGGACTCATCCCTGGTGCTGGGACCTGACAGGCCAGGCAAGGGGCAGACAGCAGGGCTTGTTCAAACTGCAGCAGCTCAGGCAGGGGTGGGGCGAGAGCCACAAGAAAAACCACAGCATGAATTTTATTTAAAGGGCCGTGTCTGTCTGAAATATTCACATGAATTTTGCCTTTCACTCAAAGTATTTGAATATTCTCCCTGATTAAAATCTTTATGTCGTGTGGCTACTTCTGATTTTTTTTTTTTTTTTTTTTTTGAGACAGAGTCTTGCTCTGTTGCCCAGGCTGTAGTGCAGGGGCGTGATCTTGGCTGACTGCAACCTGAGCCTCCCCGGGTCAAGAGATTCCCCTGCCTCAGCTTCCTGAGTAGGTGGGATTACAGGCAGGCACCACCACGCCCGGCTAATTTTTTGTATTTTAGTAGAGATGGGGTTTCACCATGTTGGCCAGGATGGTCTCAATCTCCTGACTTTGTGATCCGCCTGCCTCAGCCTCCCAAAGTGCTGGGGTTAACAGGCGTGAGCCACCACACCCGGCCCTTAATCTGAATTTTTAAGGAAAGACAATGCAAAGGGTCATATAACAAAACTGTATAACCATCACCTGTATTTTCTTAAGAAATGAAACATTAATGATGAAAGTTCATCACCCTCCTGGCAATCCTCTTCCCCAGAGACCACGGTCAGAAGAATTGAGTGCTCATCCAGGGCAGGTGATATGTGTTTTCATGTTTACCCAGAAATAAATAAGTTACCCATGTGTTTAATCTGCATCAATTATCACATATGATACTTTGAAATGAAATCCTTTCATTGTATTTTTCACTCAAGAGTGTTTCTAGGTTGTTACCTACAGATCACTGACAAGGCTGAAATACACGTCAGTAAGTCCTTGGGCACTGGGGTGGGAATTTCCCTGGGATGTATAAAGCAGAGGAGTTTGCAAGGTTCCAGAGTAACACATTTTTGACTTTACTAGACACTGCTAAGTTCTCACAATTTACACTTGCCAGCATGCCCCACACTGAGTTCTGCACTAATTTACACGCCAACATGCAATGCAAGTTCCTACTTCCCCATGTTCTCACCAATACTGGGTATAATTAGTTTTTTTAATTCTGTGAATATGACAGGTGTAAAATTACAGCTGATATTTGAAATTACACTTTCCAGAGCACTGTGTTTATCCACTGGCTAAGTTTCCTTGTATGACTCTGTGAGGGCACAAATGTCAGTACCAAATGCTTTCCATGAGTTGTTCCCTTGTACAGCTCTGTGGGTACACAGACGTCAGAGCTGTATGCTTTAAATGAGTGATTCCCTTATCCAGCTCTGAGAACACGAACATCAGGACCGTATGCTTTAAATGAGTGATTGCCTTGTTGTGAGTACATGAATGTCAGAGAACCCTACGCTTTACATGAGTGATCTGTATGATTTGTGAATTCTACCTAATAAAGCTCTTATTTTACAAAAAGAGAAGGTGTGCTGAGATTATCCTGAGAGTTACTTACTCCCGGGACATGGCTGTGTACGTGGTTCTTGCATTCCAGTTTGAAATGCACAGAGTTTTATGACACTTCATAACAGCTGGTTTTAAGGTATGACATGAAATTTTGTTTCTTCTAAGAGCGTATTTTTATTTATGTATATTTAAGTTTGTATTTATATATTCTCATTTTCCTAAAACATTAAAATATAATCGTAGGAACCAACTGCGCCTAATCAGCACCTGGTCTGTTTTTTGATGTAGGAACACAAAAGCCTCTTACACTTGAAAAGACATTTAGGAGGCACCTGCGGTGCCTTCCAGTACCTGCCAGAATTCCAAGCATATTCTTGGATGAAAGGGGCAGTTTGGAAACCTGTGTCTAAGATTCCCAACTATTTCACCAAAATAATGGCATTTCTAATGGGGGAGGGGGAGTTTCTAAAAACAAAAGCTGACTTGATTTCTCAGGTTTCCTCCCCTGCACCCAACTGGAGGCTTTCTCACCTTCAGACCTGCCAGCCACCTCAGCGCCTGGCTTCAAGGCAGCCTCCTGAAACCTAAAAATGCCACTTGTATGATCAGCTCTTCCCTGGCACGAGGAACGGGCCCTCCTATGCCTGAGTGACTCTTAAGTTTCTAAACCCCACAGCCCCATCCTCACTGTTCAGACTTGGGCCTTCTCAGGGCAGACCCGGCCTGGGCTCCAGAGCCTCTCTGGTTACAGCAGGGATGTCAACATTTTTTGGAGTAAAAATACACTGAGAAAATGAATTAAATCCTTTAACTCCTTCTCTACTTCAAAATGAGAAATCCACTATGGATGCCAGAATCCAACACTGAGCCTCACACCTGGCTCCAAGATCCGCCCCAAAATGCAGGATCAGTTCCCCGCTCAGATTCCAAGGCGCAAGGCTGGGGTGCAGGTGGCCCCCTCAGTGCCAGTTCCAGCCCACGGCTCTGTTCCATGTCAACTGAACACACAGGCCTCCCAGGCCATCCCTTACAGAAGGGGAAACCAGGAAGCTCAGCTCTTAGAGGCAGACCCAAGCCCTTCTCCAAAGACCTGAGAGGCTCCAGTTCTTTCGTGGTGTCTCGTGTATCCTTAATTCATTTCGTGTTGTGCAGGGACTGGGCTGCCCCTGTTACTTCATCTCTGGGTTCTTCAGCTATCAACCTCCCACCAGAATAGGAAGGCTTCTGACATCCCCGAGAAACACACCTTCACTTCAATACTTCTCTCTTGACTGGCGTCCAGAAAAAAAAATCGCTGCCCTGAATTTTTTCAGAACTTACTCACTTCCAGACAGATCCACCAGCCAGTACCTCATTTCTCAAGGGAGCCCCGGTCCTCAAGACTCTCCCACAGCAGCACAGGGACAGGCAGGGTCTCCAGTGCCTCCAGGCCCCGAGGGAGGCAGCACCGGCCCACAGCCTGGGCACCGGGATGACTCCTTCGCCGGTAAGGAACCATTCAGCCTGGGTGTTCCCTGGACCTAACCCTGAATGAGCAATGGCTCCATGGCACGTAATTAATTAGGATCCCAGGGTCAGCTGCCCTTGGCTCTCTGGCCCTCCTTGACCCAGGTCCAGCCCCTCGCCCAGCTGTCCCTGTTCCTCCCGGGGAGTAGGGGGTCAAGATTTCCCTGCCAGGTTCCTGTAGACACAGCTCACCAAGTCACATGCATGAAAACCAGTATGATGGCTGCCCTCCCAGCCCTAGCCTCCTGAGATAGACCCCAGCAGAGACCACGAGTTAGCACGTGTGTAAATCCACAGACCAAGAGAGAAAACAGAAAGCCCAGAAGTAAACCCAAGTACCAACGAAAATGTGAATTCACCATACCTTCAGCCACTGGCAGCTGCTCCCCACGAGAACAAGTTTGTCAAATCAGACCAGGTCGGGGTCAGCAAGGAGCAGGGAGAGAATCCTGCAAGAAAAGCAGCAGAAGGCGGCCTGCACCACCTTGGGACTGAGACAGAGGCCCCGGGATGGCCTTTGACAAGCTGCACCTGCCTCCACACTCCTGGAGGCACTGAATACTGAAATTGCAGAATGTAGAGGTTTTACATGCTCCATTTTTAAGATAAGATGTACTGAGAATTGGATGGTGTTGAGAGATCATCTTTGAATTCACAAATCTATTTTTATCAAGAATTGAATAAACAAACATTCCCTGATTAGTGCCTTAATATAACAATGCACTGTTCTGTGCACAGAAGATCGCTGTGGCTAACCTTTCAGCAGCACATGCCCTTTGAGCTGTTTTCTAGGAACACTACAAAGTACACAGAGCCATCCGTGTTATCACACCTGGTCTCCTTGGAAACCCATGGCTTGTACAACCTTGTCTTTTCAGTCATGGGTTCTACAATGCATCTGTGCTTGGTACCCAGGACAGAGGTGCAGACAGAACCCACCCGTATAAAGAAGAATTAGAAGGGACAGATCACAAAAGACAGGCACATCGTCATTAGAAAGGGTGTGCTAAATCATCAGATTTCCGCTGCTAATTTTAGGTTCCTTAAATTAGGTTTTAGGCCAACAAATTTCAAAACAGACCCACCGAATTAGTCCATTCTCATGCTGCTAATAAGACATACCAGAGACTGGGTAACTCATAAAGGAAAGAGGTTTAATTGGCTCACAGTTCAGCATGGCTGGGGAGGCCTCAGGAAGCTTACCATCAGGGTGGAAAGGGAAGCAAATACATCCTTCTTCATATGGCGGCAGGTAGGAGAAGTACAAGCAGGGGAAATGCCATACACTTACAAAACCATCAGATCCTGTGGGAACTCACTCACTATCACGAGAACACCATGGGGTAAACGGCCCCCAGGATTCAATTATCTCCACCTGGTCCGTCCCTCCCACAACACACAGGGATGATGGGAACTACAATTCAAGATGAGATTTGGGTGAGGACACAGCCAAACCATATCACCCACGTTTAAATAATGGTACCACCACTGCGTGATCTTGAACACGAGGAAAAGGAAGAAAATAGACCTATGTCAAACAGACCTACTTACACGGTGACTGGAACATTAGTGGACACTCTACCTCCTCATTTTTATCGGTACAGAAAGAGCACCTGTCACGGATAACAGATACTCTGTGGTTCTGAAACATTTTCCCATGGAAATGAAACAGCCTTTCTGGCAACTGCACCTCTGCCTTTATGATCACCTACATGATAGACAAAACAACTCAACTAATTCCTCTAGACAACACCTTCTGATTAAAAAATGAAAGCGAAGCTGCTCCTGTCTTAACTCTGGTATCGTCACATGTGCCCTCATCCTATGAACGATGTCACCAAGCCACAAAAATCCATAGAGGCAACACTGATGGATGCACCTGCTTTTCTTTTTTCCTTTCTTTTCTTTCTTTTCTTTTTCTTTTTTTTTTTTGAGATGGAGTTTCGCTTTTGTTGCCCAGACTGGAGTGCAATGGCATGATCTCGGCTCACTGCAACCTCTGCCTCCTGGGTTCAAGTGATTCTCCTGCTTCAGCCTCTCGAGTAGCTGGGATTACAGGTATGCTCCACCAGGCCTGGCTAATTTTGTATTTTTAGTAGAGATGGGGTTTCTCCATGTTGGTCAGGCTGGTCTCGAACTCCCGACCTCAGGTTATCTGCCGCCGTGGCCTCTCAAAGTGCTGGGATTACAGGCGTGAGCCAATGCACCTGGCTGTACCTACTTTTCCACAGCTGAACTCAAGAACCATTCTAATTTGTGGAAACACAGAAATACACATACATGGTTTAGCCTGTGTTATGGGCTGAACTGCATGCTCCAAATATTCATCTGTTGAAGCCTGAACCCCCAGTGTGGCCAAATTTGCAGACAGGGCCTTAAGGAGGTAACTAAAGTTAAATGAAGTCACAGGAGTGGGGCCCTGATGCAATCTGATGGGTGTCCCCATAAGAGGAGATTTAGACACAGACACACACAGAGGGCTGGCCCTGTGAGGACAGGTGGAGAAGGTGGTGTCCACACACCCGAGAGACGCCTCAAGAGGAACCGCCGTGGTGATGACGTGATCTCAGATGTCCAGCGTCCAGGGCTGCGAGAGGACAGACTCCTGTTGTGTGGCCGCCCCGTCCAGGGCGCTTTGCTACGATGCCCTGAGCTGAGTAATACTTCCAGGTAAAAAGAAGCATGAGAGATGCCCACTCTGTAGGGCAAGTCTGGGAATCACTCTGCTTCAACCAATTATGTGTCAGAAATAAATGAAATTCAGAAAAAAAGAACTGAAATTTTAATTAGAAAAAATGATAAATTTTGTCATTTTCTAAATTGTTTCTATCAGATGCTGTGCACAAATTGCTAAACAAATTGAAACTCATTTGAAAACAAACCTACATCCCTTTTACCAACAAAAGGCAGTTTTCCTGAAAGAATTAAGAACAGTATTTCTTTTATCCTGATAAACATGATGAACCCCATTGCTAGGCCTGACGGCAGCTTTGCAACCTCTCCCCTGTTCAGGTGGCACAGAGAGGAGTGTCCCAGTGACAGCAGAGGGCACCAGCAGTCCTGTTACTCATGCAGCCAAGCTCTGGGGCCATGCCTCTTCCCCCAGCTCTAGTGCAGCCAGTCCCCCAAGGGCACCAGCAGCCCCCACACACGAGTGCACCTCCGCAGCACAAAGCACACTCCTCCATCTACAACCCCAAGGTCCTCCCAAGGCTAAGTAACTGAGTCTCAAACTCGAGAAAGAGCTGACTTGTAAATAAACAAATGGATGGTGTGCTAGTAATGAAAAGGTGAACTATCCTTGAAAGGTGGCTTAATCCGAATGGAGTGTGTGTGGATGCCACACTTGCATTCTAATGTGATGAGAACCCTTTACACGGAATCTCTCTTTGCAATTTTTAAGTGCACCATGCATCATTGTGGGCTGCGCACACCACATGGTGCAGCTGACCTCCCGTGGCATGGCTGACCTCCTGTGGCACAGTTGGCCTCCCATGGCACAGCTGACCTCCCATGGCACAGCTGACCTCCTGTGGCACGGCTGACCTCCTGTGGCACAGTTGGCCTCCCGTGGCACGGCTGACCTCCCGTGGCACAAATGACCTCCCGTGGCACAGCTGACCTCCTGTGGCACAGCTGGCCTCCTGTGGCACAGCTGACCTCCCGTGGCATGGCTGACTTCCCGTGGCACGGCTGACCTCCCGTGGCATGGCTGGCTTCCCATGGCACAGCTGACCTCCCATGGCACAGTTGGCCTCCCATGGCGTGGCTGACCTCCTGTGGCACAGCTGACCTTTTGTGGCTCAGCTGACCTTTTGTGGCACAGCTGGCCTCCATGGCATGGCTGACCTCCCATGGCGTGGCTGACTTCCCATGGCACAGCTGACTTCCCGTGGCACAGCTGACTTCCTGTGGCACAGCTGAATTCCTGTGGCACAGCTGACCTCTAGAGCTTACTCCTCTTGCTTGATGGGAACTTTACGTCCCTTATAAACAGTGACATGTGGAGTAAGAAACAAAGCAGGAGGCCCAAAGCCCAGAACTAGGCCCTGCCGAGCTGTCTCAGGGCCCCAGCCCTGCAGGGAACAGGACTGCTCTTCACCTCTGTGTGAGGCATTTAACCATCATAAACAGCCAACTCAACCTCCATGCAGCAACCAGACTTGTTTCCTGCAGTCACTGACGAACTGCTTTTACTCCGCGATCAAAAAAATAAGTTTCTGAAGGCCCAGGGGAAGAGGACGTCCTGGAAGAATGCCCTTTCCCAGGTTCAAGGTGTCACCCTCAGCGCCAGTGCCAGGCGGCCGGCATGACCATCAGCCGGGCACGGGAGGGCACCAGACAGCTGGCATGACCATCAGCCGGGCACGGGAGGGCACCAGACAGCTGGCATGACCATCAGCCAGGCATGGGAGGGCACCAGACAGCCGGCATGACCATCAGCCGGGCACAGGAGGCCGACGCACGGCAATATGGGGCCAGGGGAGACTGCGTTGATGCAGATGAAGAGGAATCTTGCAGAGAAGCAGTGGAATAGAGACATTTCTCGGGAAGGAGAGAGGCTGGAGGATGAGGAGGCAGCTGAGGGTGTGAAACTCTTCCAAGTGCACAAGGTCTCCACTCTCAAGAGAAGAAGTCAGGCTCCATTGCTCGGTGCACCAGGGACAGTGGCAGAGGATTTGATAAAATTCAACCCTGACCCAGGTTTTCAGTAGTGTGCCTGGGAAGAGAGACCTGAAGAAGCTGAAGTTGTAGGAGATGCGCCTGATGTCTACACCCCCGTTGCTAACTCTGAGAAGCTGCCCTTGAAGGATTCCACAGTGGAGACCAGGCAGGGCTTTCTCTGCACAACCAGCACCGGGGCGCAAACCCCCTGTGAGAGCCGTGCCTGTGTCGCCCCGTCTCTTCTGTCTGCTCCCCAACATGTCATGGGATGTGCGGTCTTGAAGGCAGGGGACCTCCTACTCCTCTCTGAACCCCGTTTTACGATGCAGTGGGAGCTTGGCAGCGAGGTGGAGAGAGTGAACAACACCTGTCCGGAGCCTCAGGAGGTGCAAACTCACCTGGGACCCACACCTGGGCCATCCCTGACCTCAGCCCGCCTCCCAGAGGGCCACACCACGTAGGTTAAACACAACTGTGCAAACATCTATCCGTGATTTCTAGAGGAGTGAAAACTGTTTCGCAAGCTTCACAGGCAAGCAAGAGGATTCTGCGTTACTCAGCATGAAGACACAGGGAGACAAAACAGCAAAATGAGAAAACAAAATGAAGATTAGAAACAGCCGCCTTGGAAAAGCAAGGAGAAGCTCATACTTGACACAGAGCTACTACTGTGGTGCTGCTAGCACTACAACAACAGTGATGATAATAACAATACAACGGTAACGGAAAGAATATAGCTCCATTGCATGTGAAAATGAAAAGAAATAGTCCCATCCAAGAGAGGCCCCAGGATAATTCCGCCGGTCCCTGGAGTCATCATCCAGGATGTGCAGAGCCCAGTCTTGTGTAGCGTCTGTGCAGTCAGGGATGCCACTCCCTGGTGAAGAGGGAGAGAGGCAGGTGCGGAGAAGTGGAGGCACACCTCCCAGCACCTGCCTGTCCGAGCCATGCAAGCCCTTCCCACACCCTCTAGTTGGCTGTCACAGAAACCCCACAAGGCAGGCGTAAGCATCCATTTTCAAGTAAGGAGACTGATCTTTAAATTAAGTGACCTACCCAAAACTCAGGAGAGTGAGTGGTGAGGTCAGGTCTTGAACACAGATTATGTGGCAGGCATACCACACACGATGAGTGATATGCACACATCCACACACACACACACACACACACACACACACAAGTATGTGCATATGGACAGAAAAAACACCCACAAACAGAATCCAAACACAGCAGCCCACCCCCTCCCGGTCGCAAGCTCCCCACAGCAGACTGTGGTTAGTTCCGAGAGGCTCCTTGGGAATGAGTCCGTCTTGTGAGTAATAGGAGAGAGGTTCTCAGAGAAGAGAGGACAGAAACCGAGGCGTACCAAGAGTATGGAAACAGAAATGAAGATGTTGGGAGAAGCACATTCTCCATTTTACAGCACAGATCCGTTATAAAATCAATTTTAAATGTAACAGAAAAAGCCCACGTGAGAAGAGTTCTGCGTCCCGCCTGCTTGAAGACACTCTACTTAACGTGCTTCTGGCTTAAGAGGTGGAACGAAAATTTCTGTTGGTCAACTTCATTTTTACACATCATTTTAACTGTAATAGGCTAGGATTCATTTTTCTATCTCCAGGCAACAAGACAGACTTCTCAACTCTTTTGTGTTGAAACAAATGTAATATATGTGATGGCATAAAATGTATTTTATGTACAAAATTACTCAGTTGATTATAAAGGATACATATTAATTTTTAAACTATGAGAGATGCTGAAATGGGCATGTACAACCAAAATGCAAAAACCATTTTGAAAAATTATTTTCGGAGTTCAATAAATCAACAATTACATTTTTAATCAGTTAACACCTATAACACAGAAGCAAACGAAGTGCACCAGTCATATCACCTCTTAAAAATCTGCATCTGCCATCAAAAGTAATCCCCACAGTTATTCCAAACGACAGGTGCAGAGGCATGCCTTCGAGAGGGAGAAGCCTAATGAGGCTCTCACAGCATCTGTGGAAAGTTCTATATTATTCAGTAAATCAAGCACCCAGTGTCCTCTTAGACACAAAGCGTGTAATGTAACATTCACCACCTTAGCCGTTTCTAAGTGAAACTTCTGTGTCACTGAGCACATCCACAATGCTGTGCTGCCATCACCAGTAATTATCTTACAATATTAACAGCAAAGAGGCTCACCACACAAAGCTAAATTAAAAATCAGACACAATCCTAAGCACCCCGGTTTCACTGAGGAAAGCAAAAAAAAAGGTTCAGTTCAAAGTCATGGGAACACGGCCACCACGGATTCAAACGCCAGACTTAGGTCCCAGTCCCCCACCCACAGGCTGCAGGTGGCAGCGTTCACAGATGTGGCTGCCCCAGGCTCATGCCTCCCTCCTCACAGGGATTCCAGCCCTGCCTGAGCCTGAGTAATCCACTCAAGGCAGCCTCTGGGAGAAGCTCTAGGAAGCTGTGAGGTGCCAGCGCCCAGCCTCCCAGACGCTCGTCCCTCCAGGTCCCCTCTCATGGTTTTCATGCCAGCTCCAGGCCCACCCACTCCAGCCACTCCAGGGGCTTCTGCTTCTCTGCATGATACACACGGTTCTACGCATTTGAAGTGATGGCTCCGTGGACGGAATCATCAGGGCTAAACACCTCGCAGTCGTGCACTCCCCGCCACGGGTTCTTCAGAGGCCTTCCTCACGTCATCCCGAGGTGCGCCCCTCTCCTTGTCTGTCCTGGGGTACTTCATGCTGCCACATCTAGATCATTTTACTCAAGGGCCTCATAAACACTTTTTAAATCTCATAAAGTGACCAGCTCCACACACGTAACGAGTACCACCGTATTTATGATTAACGAGGTGCCGTCTCAGTCCATTTGTGTTGCTATCACAGAATACCTGAGACTGGGCAATTAACACAGAAGAGAGGTTGATCTACTTCACACATCCACAGGCTGGGAAGTTCAAGGGCCTGGCTCTGGCCTCCGGCTTCATGTTGTGTCACAACATGGCGGTGAAGGTCAAAGGTGAAGCAGACACCTGCAAAGACGCAACGCGCAAGGGGCACCTGGGTTCGTAACAACCCCCCTCGAGGGAATGAATCCATTCCCAACAGAACAAATCCTGTCTTGCAAATCCTGTCTTGCAAAAGTGAGAACTCACTCCCCACCAAGAGAACAGCACCGAGACGTTCATGAGGGATCCATCCCCGTGACCCAAACACCTCCCCCTTGGCCCCAGCTCCAACACTGGGGGTCAAATTTCAACATGCGTTGTTTTGGTTTTGTTTCTCCGTCTTTTCCTTTTTTAGATTCAGGGAGTACGTGTGCAGGTTTGCACATGGGTACATTGTACAATGTTGAAGTCTGGGTTTCTAATGATCCCATCACCCAAGTAGTGAGCACAGCACCCAACAGGCAGTTTGCCAAGCTCTGCCCCTTTCCTGTCCTTCCCCACTGATGCAGTCCCCAGTGTCTGCTGTTTCCACATCTATGTCCCTGTGTCTCAAGGCTCATCTCCCACCTAGCGAGAACAGGTGGTATTTGGTTTTCTGCTCCTGTGTTAATTCTCTTAGGATAATGACCTCCAGCTCCATCCATGTTGCTGCAAAGGACATGATTTTGTTCTTTTTATGGCTGTGTGATATATCATGGTGTATACATACACATTTTCTTTATCTAGTCCACCACTGATGAGCACCTAGGTGGATTCCATGTCTTTGCTATTGTGGATAGTGCTGCAATGAACATGTGAGTACATGTGTCTGTTTGATAGAATAATTTATTTTCTTTTGGGTACATACCCCGTAATGGGATTGCCGGGTTGAATAGTAATTCTATTTTTAGTTCTTTGACAAACCTCCAAACTGCTTGCCACAGGGGCTAATTTACCTTCTCACCAACAGTGTATAAATGTTCCTTTTCTCTACAGCCTTTCCAGCATCTGTTATTTTTTGACTTTTTAACAACAGCCATTCTGAGCGGTGTGAGATGGTACCTCACTGTGGTTTTTGATTTGCATCTCTCGATGATTAGTGATGTTAAGCATTTTTTCATACTTTTTTTCAACATGGGTTTGGGCGAGAACAACCAACCAGATCCAAACCAAAGCAGGTGACAATGAAAAAGAAATGCATTATCCAGAGATTCCCCACCTGTGGGCAAAGAAGGCCTAGGAGACCAGAGGGACTGTGTTGAGACACAGAAGAAGGTAGATAGTTAAGTAAAAACAGAGATTGTTATAATGTTTATTTTTGCTAAAATGTATATGGATGACAATATACCCAAAAAATACCCCTCACTTAAATGAATTAGCAAGTTAATAGGATAGTGAAGTTTTCTAGTTAGTGAATACTGAAGGTATAGCTGTTGTTGTTCGGTGGTCTACGGTTTTTAACACTAAAATGACAGGCTTTCTTCTGGAAGGGCTGACACACCTGTTTCAAACCAGATGAACACTGTGGGGACAGACACGCTCAACAGGTTGCTGAGGGAGGAGGGAGCACAGCACGAACACTTGCTCCTGAGACTCACGCCCTTTTTCATCCTTAGTAACTTTTTTGTTGTGGTGGTGGTAAAATATAAATAACAAATGTTGCCATTTTAAGCGTTTTTTAATTCAGTGGCATTAATCGGATTCACAATATTGTACAACCATCGGCATTACCTTTTTCCAAAATTTGTCAATGCCACAAGCAATAACTCTGTGTTACTGTCCATGAAGCAGTAACCCCCTTCTGTCCTCCCCCAGCCCCCCTGTAATCTCTATTAGATTCTGAATTTTTAAATTTGCCTATTCTAGGTACCTCATATAACTGGAATCACTCAATATTTACACTTCTGTGTCTGGCATATTTTACTTAGTATCTTTTCAAGGCTCACCCATGTTGTCAGATGTATCAGAACTTCATTCCTTTTTCTGGCCGAGTCATATTCCGCTGTCCACAGAAGCCGCATTGTGTTGATCTGTCCATCCATTCATGGACTCTTGGGTTGCTTCACAAAAGTCACACAACCTTTCGGCTGTTGTGACTAACGCTGCTACAAACATCGGAGCACAAACATCTGTTTGAGTCACTGTCATCACCACCTTTGGGCATAGGCCGAGGCATGGAATTGCAGGGTCACAAAACTGCCAACTCGTTTGCCCCAGCAGCCAAGTTTTACATTTCCACCAGCAATGTGTGAGGCTTCCAGTTTCTCCACATCACGGCCACAACCAGTTATTGTCCTTTGTCATTGTTTTAACTGCCATCTAGTCAGGGTAAACCAGAATCTTGTTGTGGATGTGGCTGACATTTCCTTTATGAATAATGACACTGAGTACCTTTCCTTATGTGTTTTGGCCATTTGTATATCATCTTTGGAAAAATGTCTGCTCATATCTTTGGCCCATTTTTATTCAGGCCGTTTGTCCTTCTGTTGTTAAGTTGTAGGAGTTATTTATATTTTCTTAATAACAAATCTTTATCACACATGTGATTTACAGATGTTTTCTTCCATTCATAGTGTACTTTATACATAAAAGATTTCCTCTCCTACAAACAAGAACCAATTCATCTATTTTTTTTTCTTTTGCCGCCTATACTTTTCACATTATGTTTAAGAAATCATTGCTGATGACCAAGTTACAGGAGTCTTCAAAATGGAGGTGACAGTGGGAGCTAAGCGATGAGAACGCATCTCACAAAGAAACAAGAAAACTGAAGTGCCAAGAGGTCTAATAACTTGCCCAGGGCCCCTCAGCTAGCTGATGCAAGAACTAGGATATAAATTCACAGTTATCTGACGAAATTTCTTCACATCTGTGGTGCAAGTCCACAAACATTTGCTGAGCCCCTAACACGCACTAGCTACAAAGCTGGCTGGAGAAGCTTTGGGAAGTTTCGGGAGTGTCCATTTAACCAAATGCATTTACATTCTAGTCAGCAGAGACAGATAATAAACAAATAAATAGGGGGGCGGAGCAAGATGGCTGAATAGGAACAGCTCCAGTCTCCAACTCCCAGCGCGAGCGACACAGAAGACCGGTGATTTCTGCATTTTCAACTGAGGTACTGGGTTCATCTCACTGGGGAGTGCCGGACGATCGGTGCTGGTCAGCTGCTGCAGCCCGACCAGCGAGAGCTGAAGCAGGGCGAGGCATCGCCTCACCTGGGAAGTGCAAGGGGGAAGGGAATCCCTTTTCC
Organism: Theropithecus gelada; assembly: GCF_003255815.1. NCBI lineage: Eukaryota > Metazoa > Chordata > Mammalia > Primates > Cercopithecidae > Theropithecus > Theropithecus gelada. The sequence goes on from NC_037676.1 coordinate 10,992,446, forward strand.
TAGCCAGGGGAACTGAGACACACAACACCTGGAAAATCGGGTAACTCCCACCCCAATACTGCGCTTTAAACAAACAGGTACACCAGGAGATCATATCCCACACCTGGCCGGGAGGGTCCCATGCCCACGGAGCCTCCCTCATTGCTAGCACAGCAGTCTGTGATCTACCAGCAAGGCAGCAACGAGGCTGGAGGAGGGGCGCCCGCCATTGCTGAGGCTTAAGTAGGTAAACAAAGCTGCTGGGAAGCTCGAACTGGGTGGAGCTCACAGCAGCTCAAGGAAACCTGCCTGTCTCTGTAGACTCCACTTCTGGGGACAGGGCACAGTAAACAATAACAAAAGCAGCAGAAACCTCTGCAGACGCAAACGACTCTGTCTGACAGCTTTGAAGAGAGCAGTGGATCTCCCAACACGGAGGCTGAGCTCTGAGAAGGGACAGACTCCCTGCTCAAGTGGGTCCCTGACCCCTGAGTAGCCTAACTGGGAGACATCCCCCACTAGGGGCAGTCTGACACCCCACACCTCACAGGGGGGAGTACACCCCTGAGAGGAAGCTTCCAAAGCAAGAATCAGACAGGTACACTTGCTGTTCAGAAATATTCTATCTTCTGCAGCCTCTGCTGCTGATACCCAGGCAAACAGGGTCTGGAGTGGACCTCAAGCAATCTCCAACAGATCTACAGCTGAGGGTCCTGACTGTTAGAAGGAAAACTATCAAACAGGAAGGACACCTACACCAAAATCCCATCAGTACATCACCATCATCAAAGACCAGAGGCAGATAAAACCACAAAGATGGGGAAAAAGCAGGGCAGAAAAGCTGGAAATTCAAACAATAAGAGCGCATCTCCCCCGGCAAAGGAGCGCAGCTCATCGCCAGCAACGGATCAAAGCTGGACGGAGAATGACTTTGACGAGATGAGAGAAGAAGGCTTCAGTCCATCAAATTTCTCAGAGCTAAAGGAGGAATTACGTACCCAGC
>NC_037676.1:11293520-11446806 GCF_003255815.1 Theropithecus gelada
GCAGCCGATTCTACGCAGAGGTTTTCCATGGAACTCCTGCTCAGGTAGGGCAGGAGATGGTGGCCCCAGGTCAGCCCTCCAGTGCCGAATCTGGTATTGAGTCAGAGGAGCCAGCTGCTGACGCCACCCTGCATTGCCCGGGAATCTACAAGGCCACAGAAGAAACCACTGGGGACTTTCTGTCCTCCGGTCCCAGCCATTCCTTTGTCCTGTCCTGTTCCTGGTGCACTTTGGTGCACAGGGTTCCCTCCACCCACCATTCATCCCTCAATCAGCCTGGGCTCCCTGCACAGGACAGGAGCGTGGGGACACATGGCCTCAGCCCCTGAGGCTCCTGCTTGCTCCAAGGGAGCCGGCCATGCTCACATACCTAAGGATCCAGAATTTTATTCAATATGAGAAGCGACAAAAGAAAAATTAATTTTGTGGATGAAGGCTGGCAGAATCTTAGGCGGAACGTAGGTAGACGGGACCAGAGGCCTTGGGGTCAGTGCTGGGTCTCTCCATGGCATGCCCTGGCAGTGCTGCCAACCCAGGTGCTGTGTGGTGAAGTGTTTATGGGCACGTCTAGCATCCTCCCTCAGCACTCGGGTGGTGTTCTGCGAAATATTTCATGAACACTCTCATCCTTGCTGAGGTGATCAAAGTGGCCACTCAGCCCTGCTCAGGGTCCTGAGAAAGCTCAAGTCAGCGAGAGCTGGAATCGAGCTGGGCAGTGACCAGGATGACGTGCACGAGATGCAGCACAATGCAACGTTTTCATCCTGAACACGGGATGTGTGGCAAGACAGGGAAGTACCTTGAATAGTAAAGCAAGGTGGTAGTCCTTTGAGATCATGAAGAAAGAATCAGGAAGGAATGCAGTGAAGGGAGGGAAAAAAAGGAAAAGATTAGAAAGAGCCAGACTGTAAGCATTCAGGTTTGATTCATATTATTAACGAAAATAACTAAAAACATCAGGTAACTAAATTTGGACAGTACAAGGTTATTTAAAGCAAGCAAACAAGGCATCATCAGATAACCCAAATTCCCAAACTACTTGAAGACAGTCTTAAGACAACATATCTTTAAGTCTTTCAAATTGGCAACTAATGAGGCTGCCGTGCTAAATAACCTTCAAAATTATTCACTGAAAAAGAGATGCTATTTCCATGTGCAGTTTATATTAAAATTTTGTAAGTTTTTTGGGGGAAAGTTCTGTTATTTAATGTCCAAAGGGTCTGCTCTGTGCTAAATAAGGCACATTAAGTCAATTCCACACTTTAAGCCAGCCCCCACCTCTGACACTTGTTTCTTCAGACCAGTGGGTGTCACTTTCCAACACAAACCCAAGCCTCAGCTGCTGCCCTCCTGTGCTGTCCTCCCCCGCTGGTTCAGGCCGCACCAGCGAAGCGGTTCCCCCGCAAGACCAGGACCACCAGACCATGGAGACCTCATCTTAGATTCTGGCTCCAACTTTGCTCCTGATGTCCACACAGGACTGTGGGGTGAATGTCAGGTGTCCAGACCTCTATTCTGGCAACTGATACACCAAGAAAAAAATAGGACATAAAAATGCCAAACGGCTCATCCTGGCTTCCCTGACCCAGCCGACAAGTCTACAGTTTTTAACTGAGGTTTTGTACAGCCAGGAGATAACGCCACCCCTCTCAGTGACCCTGAGTGCAGGGTGCACCAGTGTACCCTCCCAGGGCCATCAAAGTCAGTCTTTGGCTCCAGAGCTGAACTCAGCCCAGTTACTTACAGACTGCGTGAAAGGCTAAGGCAGGTAGAAAAGTTAAAAAAGAACTCCAGTATAGTAGAGCCAGAACAGATGGGAAACCAGCTTGGGAGCAGATGAAGCAGCTCCACAGCACTGCTGACTGGAGAGCTCCAGGCTTATGTACTGTGGGAAATGATAAAACACCAGATGCCGACCTGAGACAGATGCACTGTGGTGTCGGCTCATGACCAAGTCCCAGGGCCAGGTAAGAATTTACAGTCACCAACACCCAGTCTCATTTTCTTACTAGCTTTGATATTACTTGAGTTTCTCAGTCAACATAAACTCCTGGGATGCTAAACAAACAAAAACCAAGCAGTAACCCTAACCCTAAGTGCCATTTTCTGAGTACCAGCTATGTGCCAGGTTTCCAGGTGCAGGACTGTTGGACATTCACAGCTCCTCTGTGTGATAGTTCATGGCATCAAACCAAGGCCCTAGGAGGGCAGCAAGCTCAGGAGACCCTGGAGGCAGGTCCAGGTCTGCCTGACTCCAATCTGGGTTTGGCCTACCAGGCCACTCACCTCCGGTTAGCCACACTGATGGAGCAGATGGGAGACAGGGCAAGAAGTACCTGACACCTTCAGGGGTTAAATTAGGAGGGATGGCTCTTTTTGAATACTTCCATGCATGGATTCAGAACTAAACACGTGGACTGCCTTGTAGAATGATACTCAGTGGGAGAAGCTGTGATGGGGCCATTCACTGTAGCTGCAGTGAAGTGGACATCACAGCCTCCAGGGCAAGACATGAACCTCCCAGAACTAAGAGATGGGCAGCTGTCTTTGCTAGGAGAGACTTGTTCTCAATTTTCATGACTTGATCAAGTATGATAAGGTTCACTAAATACAAGAATGGCAAAGCAAATTCTTTTGGAAGGCTACATCATCTCTCAATTTTAAAAAATCAGAACTTACATATTTCAGGAAACTAAGGCAGCACATTCTTATACACATGGAGCACCTGTAATCCAAAAATCTGAGATGCTCCAAAATCCAAACCTTTTGAGCACTGACATGATGCCACAGTGGAAAACTGCACATTAACAAGTACATAAAATTACTAAAACATTGTATGAAATTATCTTCAAGCTCTGTGTAAATGAAACAGATGAAAAAAATCTGAAATCTGAAACACTTCAAGTCCCAGGCATTTCAGATAAGGGAGATTGATCTGTACGGCCCAACAATGCAGAAGCGAAGGAGTGTTTTTCTTTGTTAGTTGCTTAGCAGACGGGGAGAGCTCCAATATTCATAAATGTTGTTCTAAGAAAAACACTATCACATACAAAACTGAAAGCCTTCTACCTCTTCTATGAATGGTATTTTCCTCCATAAAAATATCGTTGCTTTTAATAGTTCTATAGTACAAAACAATCTGCTCAGGAGAAAAAAGAAAAGTAACTCTTAGGAGAAGCACTAACTCAACTTAGAAATTACAGTATTGTGTCCACTCTTACTCTGTGACTGAAGACACAGCCACACGTTTTCAGTGTTAATATTTCAGAGAAGAACAGGTGTCAGTCCTAGAAGGAACTACACAGAAGGGAGGCCCTGTTCCCTCCAGGGTCAGGTGTCAAAGCTGGGTGAGAACCTGGACTTCACTCAGTTGACCCTTTTCCTTCAGTCCACAAGCATCTGCCTGTGACTTCTACTGCAGACAACTCACCCCCATATTGTGCTTTTTGTGCCATGTAACTGGGGAGAAAAGAATAGAATGAGGGCTCTCTCCTGTATAACCTAATCTTACTGATGAACTGATTCGCTGACCTCACCAAGTTGAGAATAAACTGGAATCAAGATGTTCCCTGCTCCTGAGGGATAATATTCTACAAGACAGTTGTACTACTGCAGAAACACATAACACAACTTGCATCTTTTTAATTTCAGGAAAGACAGAAGTCATACCAAAATATTAAAAATCAGAAATAAAATCTCATATTCATGTATGATGCTGTTTACCTTTGACATACCAAACAAAACTATTAAAATAATACAAGAAAAACACATCTTTACATTCTTTGCTCAATCATGGATTAATTTTTAAAGTCACACTTAGAATAAATGTAATTTGAAATGAAAAGCAGTTGTCTCTTTCCAACAGCCTAGAGCTTGCCTTATGACCTATCTGATAACAAATTTAGATAAATGTAAAGCAAAGGTAAAATCACAACAGGTTACGGTGTCTATCAGGCAAAAGCCTCATCTCCCTAGACCTAGAGAAGGCAAGAGGCAGAGACAGCCCACTCCTGCAAGAGGCAGGGCCTCATCTAGACCAGGGACAGTCAGGGGTTCCCTCCGCAGAGCAGCCGGCAGCTCAGCAGGGTCACTCCAGGACCAGCTTCTGCCTAGTTTCAACACTTGTTTTCCCCCATGGTGAAATCTCACAACATCAAACATTCAAATGCAAGGCAGACCATGGAAACATACTCCAGGGTGAAATAATATTAACATGTTAAGAAAGAAGTGGATAATAGCCGGGTGCCATGGCTCATGCCTGTAATCCCAGCACTTTGGAAAGCTGGGGCAGACAGATTGCTTGAGCGTGGGAGTTTTGAGACCAGCCATGGGTAACACGGTGAAACCCCGTCTCTAACAAAAAAAACAAAACAGACAACAGCAACAAAAAAATCAGCTGGGCATGGTGGCTCACCCCTGTGGTCCCAGCTACTCAGGAGGCTGAGGTGGGAGGATCACTTGAGCCCAGAAGTTGGGGCTGAAGTGAGCCATAACTGTGTCACTGCACCCAGAACTGCGTGGGTGTCAGAGCAAGACACTGCTTCAAAAAAACAAAAAAAAGAAGTGAATTAGTTGGGCATGGTAGCACCTGCCTGTAGTCCCAGTTACTCGAGAGGCAGGAGGTAGAGGCTGCAGTGGGCCGTGGTGATGCCACTGCACTCCAGCCTGGGTGACAGAGTGAGACCCTATCTCAAAAAATAAAAAAGAAAAAAAAAAAAAAGAAATAAGCAGTTATCTCTGACTGTGAAAAACATTCTTTTCAGACATACAGTCTGGATGGTGAGAACAGGAAGTAACTGGATGAAGGGAAGAAACTTGCAGATAAGTAACAATAGTCTTGTTAAGTTCTGATCATATGAATGAGAAAAATGCAGACTTTAAAATCTGGGACTTCTCTATGGATGCTTTTTCTCTAAGAATATGGCTTTGAGAAATGAAGCCTAAGCTGGTCCTGGCCCTACACAGATGGTGGGGACATAAAGGGCCAAGGGCTAAGTCTGGGGAAACGAGGAAGGTGCACTTGTCCTCAGATGGACAGAGGGGTCACACTGCAGCCTTCAACCTCAGGCTGGGGGTCAGCAGGGAACCTGGAGCTGCTGCCAGGAAAAGCCAGTGGCCGCAGTCCACCTGCGATGCCCTCCTACATGCTAACTTCTGCAAAAAGGAGAAGCGTTTTGGTTTGCAGCATTTCTGGTTTAAGCCCAAGTTGAATGAACATCTATTCCCCTACCCCAATATTTGGTAAAATATAGCTCCTTAACTTACTTGTAACAGTACTTTCTACTTTTTAGTCTTACACTTAGAATATAAGTGATTAGTTTGTTTCACCAAATTTTAATCCTGAGATTCCAAGAGCGTATTTAAATCAGTACCTTCCAAAAGAGAATGCTGCAGTGCCGACAGAAATGCAGCGCGTTTAAATCAGTACCTTCCAAAAGAGAATGCTGCAGTGCCGACAGAAATGCAGCGTGTCTCCGTACTGCTCCTTCGCTGGGTAGTGTTTCCGGAGTGCGAAGTACATCAACTTCCATTCAATATGACCTTTTTCTGAAAGGATCAAATGTCTACAAAACTAAACAAACAAAACCCCATTCAGAATCAGCATAAGATGACTTTCAAAGCATAATATTAGGTGTACAACTTTTTCATTTTATTTTAGTTTTTAATTTTTTTTAACTTCAATGGCTTTAGCGGTACAGGTGGGTTTTGGTTCCATGGATGAACCGTACAGTGCTGAAGTGTGGGATTTTCGTGCTCCCATCACTGCAGAAGCAAGCATTGACCCACCATGTAGTGTTTCATCCCTCACCCTCCTACCCTTCCCTCTTCTGAGTCTCTACTGTGTATTCTACCGCTCTGAATGCCTTTGTGTACCCATGGCTTAGCTCCTACTTATAAGTGAGAACATGAGGTATTTGGTTTTCCATTCCTAAGTTATTGTACTTAGAATAATGGCCTCCAGTTCTATCTGAAATTATTTTTCAAAGGCAGTGTAGTACATAAAACAATTATTTGAAATTAAACTCACTTGGATTAAATCAATGAGTGACAAATCAAAGAAATTATGCTATGCCTGTATAATGGAATACCAAGCAGCTGTTAAACAGACTTAAATATTCCAATCCAGAATAATGTCCATAATATATTAAATTAAAATAAGCTACACACATATTTGATAATGGACTTATATCTAGAATACATAAAGAACACTTAAAACTCAATAATAAAAAGACAAATAACCCAATTTTAAAAAATGGGCAAAGGACTTGCAAAGACATTTATCTAAAGAAGTCACAGAAATGGATGATAACCTCATGAAAAGATGCTCAGAATCCAGTCATCAGGGAAATGGAATGAGACCCACTTCATGCCCACTAGAATGGCTTTAATCAAAAAGTGAAATAATGAGCAGCATTGGGGAGGGGTGGCAAATCGAGAGACCTCACACTGCTGGGGGAATGTGAAATGGCGCAGCCACTTTGCAAAACAATCTGGCAATTCCTCAAAAAGTTAAACAGAATCCACCATATGACTCAGTCATTCTACTCCTAGGTTTATAACCAAGAGAAATGAAAACATGCATCTACACACAAACTCGAACATGTTCAAGGCAGCATTATTTGTAAAAGCCACAAACTTTTATCAAACAAACTAAATGTCAATCAACTGATGAATGGATAAACAAAATGTGGATACAGAGAGTAGGATATTATTCAATCTTGAATGAAGCTCTGATTTATTCTACAACATGGAGTCGTAAGGACATCATGCAAAGGGTAAGAAGCCAGTCACAAGACAACAAATGCCATAGATTCTTCTTATATTACACGTCCAGAACAGGGAAACACAGAGACAGAAAGACAATCAGGGGTTGCTTAGGGCTGGGAATGGTAGCTGAAGGGCAGAGTTTTTTTTGTTTTTTTGTTTTGTTTCCTGAGGTGATGCTGATGTTTTGGCTGTGTCCCCCGCCAAATCTTGAACTGTAGTTCCCATAATTCCCATGTGCCGTGGGAGGGAGCCGGTGGGAGGTAACTGAACCATGGGGGCAGGTCTTTTCCATGCTGTTCTTGTGATAGTGAGTAAGTCTCACCAGACCTGATGGTTTTATAAAGGGCAGTTCTCCTGCACACGTTCTCTTGCCTGCCGCCCTGTAAGATGTGGCTTTGCTCCTCCTTTGCCTTCCACCAGCATTGTGAGGCCTCCCCAGCCATGTCAAACTGTGAGTCTTTAAAAATTACCCAGTCTCGGATATGTCTTTTATTGGCAGCAGAGAATGGACTAATACAGATCTCAGTATCCTAACATTGACTGTAGTGATGGCTGATAAAGTGGAGGGTATCTTAATAAAGGTGTTACCAAAAACATCAGTGTTACAGAGTGACCTTCAATTACAGTTTTGAAAACGACCAGTGCACAGCTAGATAAATTAATGTGTATGTTTGAGTGCACATGAAAGCCTGAAATGAAACAAAATGCATGGGCTAAAGGAGTAACAGGGATGCCTTGGGGTGGGGGCCTTTAACTTGTTTGCACAACACTGTACTAGTCTTTAAGGCTGTTGCTGCAATGAGCATGTTTTAATTTTCATAGCTAAAAACAATCACTTGTATAACATACTCATACTTCAGTCATGGCTTTTGAGGACTCTGGAAATTATCATGGAGTCAATGAGGAAATCCTGTTTCTAATAAAATTTGAAAAGAAGACTACTTGCAAAATAAAAAGTAGTTATCAGCCTGTTTATATTTAGTATTAATTTCTGTGTCCTCTAGGCAGGCACTGTTAAAACATTAGTTCCCAGAGACTAAAAACAACCATTTGTTGTCTCATTTCTACTTCTTACGAATTCTGTGCTATACCAGTGTTCACGGGGAGAATCCCCTCCCATGGTTTTTCTCCTAAATAATGATCTGTGATTTTTCTGAACTCAAATGCAACATCCCACCAGATGCTCCAGTCAAGAGCATTTAGCTGACTTTTCCTTCCATACTATCTTGAACCAGTCCGGTTTTCTCAGGTATCTAGTTTTTATTTTGAGGATGCTTCCTTATCTATGCTTTCTCATAAAAGCTATTTCTGATATGCTTTTTTTTTTTTTTCAGGGCCTTAATGTTAGTTACTGACGCCTGAAGAACAGATCATTATTTTCTGATGCTGTGTTTTTATGATTCAGATAAGAAAATGTGTACAAATGAGATGCACCTGCAGGTGCTAATTGCAACTTAACTATTCTAGGGTATCAGTGCAGAACAGACGTTTAACTTATTTAAAGCAACTCTTTTAAGAATGGCAATGACCACAGAAATGGCCAAAAGACATCCTTAAGTATGTTTAGGGTCTGGATGTATAAACACCTGCCAGGCACTCTCATTAACGCCTTTTGGGAACAGCTCGGGCCTGCACGTGATAGGGAGTGTCCCAGGGCAAACTGGGAGGCAGAGGGTTCATCCCAGATGACCTTTATTTACCTCTTTTCCTAGGATCTAAATCCTCCCCACAAAAGTCTATCCACCCCCTCCCCCATGCCCAGTGCTGGCTTAAAATTCGATCCACTGATTTCTCCTACTCAAATTAATATTGGAATTCTTTTGCTTCTCCCGAACAACTCCACTTGAGACAGTTCTCCCCAAGGTATCCATAACCTCTGCTCAGCTAAATCTCACAGGCTTTTCTTTGTCCTATTAATCTCTCTGTCCATGGCTTTGAGGGTCCAGCTCCCCCCAGGTTCTGAGGCACTTCATCTATCACTCAGCATTGGGGTTGGTGCCCTCACGCCCTGCTCAGGCTGATCCCATTGCCTCCTGTCCTCTCCATATGCATCTGTCCAGGCCCTCGCTCCACATGCCTCTCAGACACACTCCATGAGGCCCGTGTTCAGGCCAGCCCCTTCCTGTGGGAGCCCCCATCCCATCCCATCCCATCCCATCCCATCCCATCAGGGTCATCTTCTGATGTCTTCCCTGATGCCCTCGTGCACTTCCTTGCCCATAACTCTTATTTTCCTGAGGCAGGATCCTGATGGATCCTCTTGTATCCACTCCAGCCTAGTCCTCAAACAAGAACAGAAGCTCTTCTGAAAGCTGCAATTCCATGTGCTTTGCTGGCTCCCCTGAGCTCACAGGACACAGACAAAGATTCTTCATGTGGCTTGGCCTCTTTTGTGCTTCCTCACCATCCACCACTCACACACACAGCACCCTCCCCATGGTAGGGTCCTGCTCTCTGCCTAGGCCCTGTCCACTGCCCTGCACTCCAAGGGTAGACTGTGCTCCTCATGAAAGGCACCCAGTCCCATCCTAGGTCTTCACAGTGCTGACCACAGTTCCAATCCCACCCCATGAGGGGCACAACGCGCCTCCCTCCAGCCACCTGCCTTCCCTGGCTGCGCCCAGCCCCAGGCAGAGCAGGTGCCTTGGACATCTGTGGGGTGATGAGGGGAACCCCCAGTTTCTGCAGAGGCCCAGGAACAGGGACCACAAGGTCTCATCGTGGATGCGGAATGAGCAGACCACCCTGGAAAGGCCTCGAGCACTGACAGCAGAACACACCTTATGCTGCCCCACGTGCAATCCCACGTGCAGCAGGCAAAAGGCAGTGGCGGGGCGCGCTGTGGACACTCAGGAGTGCCATCTACCAAGTGCTGAGAGCACTGAGGCACACAGAGGGCGCTTGACTTTTCAAAGATGTGCAGCTTGGTCAAAAGCAGAACTGGAATCTGATTCATCAAATCAGGAGAAAAGGCAGTCAGTGAGCCAGGGACTCTACGCACCTCGTTATCAACGGGAGAGAAAAGAACTCAGCTCATGCTTTGCTGTTCAGTTTTGGGTTATTTTAGAATCATGGTTCTTTTTCAACAGGAAGAATAAACCTTACATTCTGTAGGAGAGAAACCACAGCAATCTCAATAAATTCTGATTGTTCCTGGTTCTTTCAAAGTGGAAAACACTCAGCCATTCTTTCTCTTCAGGTGAGTTTATAGGGTATGGCCCCTAGGCAGAGTCTACTAAACTCCCTGCCTGAAGGGACACTGCTGCATCCCACTCACCTGCTTTTCAGCAAAATGGTACTGACACAGCTTCTTCCACAGCTGTCTGTCTTCACTGAGCATATACAGCGTGGGGGTCACCTGGCCTAAGGTGATGATGTCCCATCCGTCTGAGAACCGGTAGAGGATGTTGTTCAGCATGTGCAGAGGAAGGTCACTGAGGGTGAGGCCATTGTTCACTTGCTGAAAGGAACACACAACAGCATCTCACTGAGAAGATGGCCAGTGTTTGTTCACACAGTAACTGAAGAGTCAAGCTGGAATGAATGCTTCAAAACATGGCAACACAAAAGGAGCTCTCCAGGTCATGCATTGCAAGGCATCAAGGGGCCTGCATCCACCACCCTGGGGAGGGCTGGAGGAGGAGGGCAAGGGAGGGCTGCACAGCAGGCCAGAACCAGGCTGTTCCTGGGTGAGGCCCCACTGCTGCACCTCCCCATGCGCCACGTGTCTATCAGCATCAGGAGGTCAGTACTCCTCTACGGCATCGAGACACACCTGGAGAAGAGCAGGGTCTGCAGACGTGGCACTGCTGCCCAGATGAATCCAACGCACCAGGAGGGCAACATGACACCCATCACCAGCAGGGGGCATGGCCTGCGCCACACCGTCTGGGTGGCCTGGACAGCCCCTGGGCCTTGATGGGTCACAGCTGGTCACCCCAGTGATGAGGGAGGTTGACCACATCATCTGCAAAGCCCCTTCTAGCTTTGTGGGTTTTTTCCCTTTATTGAAGTGTAAGTGATAAATGGACTCTGTCTATACTGGCAGCACGTGGTGTTCTGTGCTTGTATGCGTTATGAACCAATGGCCATAGCCCAGCTCGCTGTCTGTCACCTCAAGTCATAATCCTTTTATTTTTGTAGTGAGAACATTTAAGACCTACTCTTAGCAAATCTGAACTGAAGGATGTATAATTATTAACTGCAGTCATCATGCTGTGTAGACAACCTCTAGAGTAGACTCCTCCTGCACTACAGAAACCTTTCACCCTCCGTCCAACATCCCCCAACCTTCCAGCTTTACATTTCTATGACTTCAAGTTTACAAACCATTTCTCCCTCACGCACACCAGAGAGTAAATGCAGTGCATCTGCCCTCAGAAGATACACGTGTGTGCACGTGCCAGGCTGAGGAAGGGTGGCTGTCCCTGGCCCCAAGAAGTGGGCTCAGTCAGTTCAAAAATTAAACTGCTCTGAGGTTGACCTGAGAAAGCCCTGGGTTGAGTGCATACTGTTTCAGACTCTTCAGGCCTCAGTTATATCTAAATGATTCCCTTCATTCTCACTAGAAGCACCTCTTCCTGACAGTGGGGTTCTGGCTGTTTGGGCGGGACAGAGGCTACCTGGTCCCGCCTCGGTTCCTGACCTCAGTCTGCTCACCCGCGAGCTTCTGATTTGTATTTTTCTTTTGTTCCCAATAGGCTGATATATGTACTTGGCCACAGGGAGAGCTAGCTTCCTTCTGATGTGTTGTGCCCTTCTATATTCCTGCTGCACACAAAGCACAGTGACCATCTATTTTTGGCTAGAATGAGCTAATTCCATGAGTTTGGTTCTTGAAATTGCCTGACCTCTGTGGACAGTGGAGTGTAGGGAGAGGTGACTGGGGCACCCGTGCCTTGACACCCCATTTTCTTCTCCTGCTCCCCTACAATGCCCTCGCGATGGAAGCAACTTCCTAGGACTTCAGAATGGAAACTGCTGCAGGGCGCTTCTCCTGTATCCCAGTGGGCAGCATGAGGATGGACCACCAGTGATGCACTCTAAGCCACCTTCACCTCATCAAGCACACTATGCATCTGCCAGACACGAGTGGGGCCTCAACACTGCCTGGCATTTGTGAAGTGCTCTAACATTCTGGACATAATCATGAAGCTTCCATGGACTGCACCACTGCACCGTGTTGTAGGCTATGGAGCTGCACAGTCCGAGACATCACTTCCCCAGCAGCCAGCATGGTGCCGGCAGGCTCTCAGCAAACTTCTTTGTTCATTACTGATGAGTCTGACACATTTGATTCAAGTCTTAGCCTATCCTTCCATCTTTATTGTCTAGCATATGGCAGAGAGCACATAGAAAAGAGAAAATGGCCAGGCTGGGTGGCTCACACCTATAATCCCAGCAACACAGGAGACTGAGGTGGGAGGATCACCTGAGCCCAGGAGTTAAAGCCTGCAGTGAGCTATGATTGAACCACTGCCCTCCAGCCTGGGAGACAGAGCAAGACCCCATCTCAAAAACAAAAACAAAACAAAACAAAACGATAACGTGCATGTAAATTAATCCCCAACTAAAAGTCTAACACTCTCACAAGAATTATGTCTTCCAGGTGCTTCATTCTAATTCCTATTGAGAAAAATTTCTGTAGCAGACAGGAGTTTACAAATACTCTGCTGCTAAAATTACAAAGTTTAAAGGGAGTATGAAGCGGTGGTATGAAGGTAGTACAAAGAAAAAAAATCCTGGATTAGTAGTTATAGAGTCTGGTGTGACAACTCGGCATTTGGGATTTCTGGCAGAGTCCAGTTTTACAGCCCTGTTAATGGCTATAACAAGAGGGTGTAGCAGAAATGCCAGCACTTCTCATCCAAACGAAATCTCGAAATGTGACAAGGCACAAAAGTCTTGCTGAACATGTCAGAAATCCTGCTGTGTTTTTTGCCACACCTCCTCCACTGATTAGCTACATGCTCTCTGCCATTATGAAATCTCTCACACCTACACCGCAATGGAAGGAAGAAACGCTGCTGTCTGCTTCTCTTGCTTCAGGAGTCTCAGCTATTGCATGCGACTGTTAACAATTCCCGTTTCTCTGTGGAAGCACTTCCCCTAACAGAAACTTGTGTTGCTATTATCATTCTATTTTACACAGAAAAAAAAAGAGATACAGATGAGTTGACTGGCTTGCCCAAGGTCGGGGTCTAGCTTCGATCAGGGTTCAGCCTCGAGCCCAGTCTGCCTGGTCCCAAGTCTGTGTTCCCAACTGCTCTGCCCTTCTCCACGGGAGGCCCATCCCCTCACTATGTGGTGAGTAACTGAAGTCTCCCTCAATTCTTCTTTCCCTCGCACCCACTTAAAAGTCACCAGTCTAGTCTTTTGCTAAAGTATCCCCAAGTTCATCCTTCCCATATAACTGTCATTCCTCATGAATGCAGTGAGGGTTTGCTTCCCTCCAACCTGGCTGGTCCCTGCCTGGCACTGAAGGGGTACCTCTAAACATGGACCTTTCAGTGACCCTTGGCAGAGAGCAGCAAACACTCTGCAATGCCCATAAAGCCCTGAGTCTGATCCTAATGCCCTGCACCTTCTTCCCAGCAGTACGCACGTTTGGCACACCACACTCTATCAGCCCCTAGACGCAGAAGTTCCCACACCTTCTCACAGCAGCCAGCTCTGCAACTTCTGGGAATTTTGTTAGCCAGTTTACTTTTCGTTGGCGGCTTGAAGTCAGTCATAGTGGGAAAGTGACAAATGCTACAAATCAAACCTCTTGCCTCTGGAGAGCCAGTTGTTAAGCACTGACCAACAGGCTTGGACACTTTCCCCTCATTTTTTTTTTTTTTTTTTTTTGAGATGGAGTCTTGCTCTGTCGCCCAGGCTGGAGTGCAACGGTGTGATCTCCATTCACTGCAACCTCCGCATTCTGGGTTCAAGCGATTCTCCTGCCTCAGCCTCCCAAGTAGCTGGGACTACAGGTGCCCACCACCACGCCTGGCTAATTTTTTGTATTTTTAGTAGGGATGGGGTTTCACTGTGTTAGCCAGGATGGTCTCTATCTCCTGACCTTGTGATCCGCCCGCCTTGGCCTCCCAAAGTGCTGGGACTACTGGTGTGAGCCACCACACCCAGCCCATTCTTTAAGCTCCACCTAAAACATCACATCACTAGTGAACCAATGTAATGTCAACAGCCCTGTGTGCATATCTGTTATAACCCACTGAGTTCTGTGACTCACCGTGGGCTCATCTCCCTGGGCCCTCGGACGCCCCACGCTAAAGGCCACGCCTGCTGATCCATGTGTCCCACCTCCAAGGGGCCTAGCAAGCCCATGGGGGCATCCAGGAAGTGCTGACTGGGTGAGGAAGCATATGAACACGTTCCTGTGTGTCCACTCTGACTGAGTCACAGAGATGTGCACATGAAAGCACTTCCAGTTCATCAGCACTGCCATATCTTCAAATGCAGCTTCAACAGCAAAGTATATTTGTTTTTTAAGAAAAAAATTTCTGATGTTCTTAGGAACTTTTCAACATAATATATACTAAATTTCTGCTTACTTTTGGGACTATGAGAATTTAGATTTAAGGGGTGTCGAGGTATTTCTTTTTTGAGATGGAGTTTCACTCTCGTTGCCCACGCTGGAGTGCAATGGCACGATCTCGGCTCACTGCAACCTCCACCTCCCAGGTTCAAGCAATTCTCCTGCCTCAGCCTCCCGAGTAGCTGGGACTACAGGTGCCTGCCAACACGCCTGGCTACTTTTTGTATTTTTAGTAGAGACAGGGTTTCACCACGTTGGCCAAGCTGGTCTCCAACTCCTGACCTCAGGCAATCCACCCGCCTTGGCCTCCCAGAGTGGCTGGGATTACAGGTGTGGGCCACTGCGCCTGGCCAGGGGTGTCAAGGTATTTCTTGTTGGGATAATCTAGAAGACAAAGACGACTGTCAGCGCACTGGAGAAAGCTGGTCCCTGTATCCTGTGAGGCTGACATGGCGGAACTTTAGGCGGTATGCTTGAAGTTCCACTGTCAGGGATCCGGGAAGGCTCTCAGCTGCTCTGTTCTAACCCCATCTGCTCGAGTCACCTCAAAATTCACATGAATAAGTGTGAGGTAGCAATCCAACATCAGCCAGCGGGACAGGAGACCAGATCTTTACCTTAAGCAGCCTCAGACCAATTTGGCTGACTGAGTCCGGCATCCACAAATGCAGCTCAGTTAACTGAATTGGTAAAGTGCTCTTTCTACTGGTTTCAAGTAACATTCCCAGAGAGGTAAAACTCCTCTGGCCAACTCCTACAAGGGAACCTGACCCTCCTCGAGGCTGGAAGCAGGGCACAGGGTCCAGAAGCCAAGATCCTCACAGAGGCACATGCCACGCTTCCTGCTTCAGAGAGCACTCAGGGACTGAGGTGAAGAGATGCCAGGCAGCATGCAACCACTAATGAAACAAAAGAAACCAGTTCAAGGTCTTTGATGGTAAGATTTGAGTGGACATGACGAAAACTGGCACCTTTGTGTTATCGGTGCTTTCTTATTCCTCAAAGATAAATCATTAATTTCATTCTTGTGCCTTATTTTTCCCACTTGATCAACATGGCACTATGCTAACACCTAACCTTCTGTGCTGAGGCAGAGAGGTACTGCCGTGGGAGTGTGCTCTGCCTACCAGGGCTGTGGGAACCATCCCAGGCCAAAAGCAGAGTGTCTTCCTTCACAGGCTATGGGCAGCCCTGAGTGGGCCAAGCTGGGGCCACATGCACTTCTGTTATCCCTCAGCCCGTGCCTCTTCCCAGGTAGTATGAACGGAAAGAAGATCCAGAAGGAAGCTCAGCATACAGCTGTGCCTTCCTGCTCTGTCTCAGCCCACCCAGTCAAAGATGCAAGCTTCTCCCTTGCTTTCTCCTTTCTCTCCTCTTGGTGAGGTGTGGCCCAATCCTTGGAGCTTTGTTGTTGTCTCCACTGGTCCACATCTCCCCACTGGCTCCCCATCTCTCTCCAAAGAATGGAGAGCCACTAATCCCACCTGGAACTTCCCAGCCAGACCAGAAAGGCTGCTTCCTGGCCTTTCCCGAACACCCCCATCCTTGGGATCCTGACCATGAAAACCCACCATGGACAAGGACACACCCTGTTCTCTCCCCAAGAAGGTCACTCGCTGGACATCACTACCAGGGACCTATCTCATCAGGAGAAAGTCACCCGCTGGACATCACTACCAGGGATCTATCTCATCAGGAGAAGGTCACTCGCTGGACATCACTACCAGGGATCTATCTCATCAGGAGAAGGTCACCCGCTGGACATCACTACCAGGGATCTATCTCATCAGGAGAAAGGGGACTTTGGCCATGTGACCTGGTCACTCATGTCAGGACTTCTACAGCAAGCCTGTGCCATGCGTGTCTTACAGGCGGACTTTTAGTACAACTCACCTATGCATGGCGAACGCAGTAAAAGAGGCAGCCAAGAGCCAGCCTGTGCAACGCTCTGAACGACTACAGGGTCACACCAAGACAACCGAGCAGGGTCCAACGTTTATAACAAACTTGCTTAACTCTTACCGACGCTGAATGTTACATTATTAATGATAATTTCAGACTCAAAACTAGGCAATCATCACTCTTTTTGTAAGTCCCATATTTAGATGGCAAATAAACAGCCAAAAGTTAAGGCATTTGAAGGGCACTTGAAAACCATTCCTTTATGTGGAACCTGGGGTGCTATGATAAAAGGTTAACTATGACCCTACCAGTACAATCTGCAGAATCATTTATACCACTAAGGCTACATAAGTCACACCACTAAGATACATCTTCAGTTTATTCTTTTTCTTATTAGTACTAGAGTTAAATAAAACACTATGTAAATACCTGGGGCAATGGTGTTAACATTTTTCTTGTTGAAACTAGTTACCAGAATTAAGAAAAAATATCAAACACAACTGATGTGATTTGCACCTTCTTTTGGCCTTGTTCATTGTTGCCAAGAACTATAAACACATCCCCAAAAAAGATAGCAAGGAAGAAGACAAAAAATTACTAACTTGGGAGAAGCAACAACTAAATAAATAGAGAATTACTGGCAATACAATTTAGCCTTAATTTACTGAATGTTATTCTAATAACTGAAATATTCAATTTCCCATGAAGGTAAATCTGTTTACATCTAATCACCCACAGGATCAGCCTGGTTTAATGATTGCTATTCCCACTGCCTTTCCAATAGCAATTATAAGCCATTAGGGGTCTGTGGTCCTTTTCTATTTTAAAACAATTTAATGAATACTTATGAAAGCATCAGAAAATCTTTCAAAAAGCTATAGCAGTCTTTCATGTATGCTTAGAAAAGATAACAACTTTTGTAATACAAAGAGTGTAGTAACTCTTACGCCGATATATTTATACCTTAGTCATCTGAAGATCCTGTAGCTGTTGTTGCCAGGCGAGAATAGTTTCTAATCGGCAAATCCAAATATTGATGTTTCCCACTAATACAGACTTCCCTACTCCTCTAATAAGAATGCAGAGGGTAGAGCTTAGGTCTTGCAGAAGATCTTTGATTAAGCGAGGATTGTGGTGGTCATCAAGAACTGGAATAAATAAAAATAAAACTATGGATTGACACAGTTAAGCAACACTTTAAAAAACAATCTGGTTTCACAACCCAAATGTCCACCGATAGATGAACAAACAACGTGTGATCTATACATGAATAGAATATTACTCAGTCTAAAACAGGAGGGAAATTCTGACACACAGTCAGCATGGATGAACCCTGAAGACATTATGCAAAGTGAAATAAGCTAGTTACAAAAGGACAAATATATAACTCCACTTATATGAGGCACCTAGAGTAGTCCAATTCATAGAGACAGAAAGTAGAATGATAATTACCAGGGGCTGGCAGGGAGGAGGAATGGGGCCTCAGTGTTTAAGGAGATAAGAGTTTCATTTTGGGACAATGAAGAGGTTCTGGAGATGAATGGTGGTGATGGGTGCCCAATAATATACACGTACTTAATGCCACTGAACTGGATGCTTAAAAACTGCTAAAATGGTAAATTTTATGTTATGTGTATTTTAGCACAATAAAAAAGATGTAATTTCACTGCAACTGAAAAGTGACATCATTTTTGAGATATCACAAATATAATGAGATTTTTCAAAACTTTAAAATTTTATCTGATAAATTTTCAGTTGGGTCTACAATTTTGCCTTTAAAATGGTCAGTTTATACTTTCTTTTGTACTTATCATAAAGTGGCTACTTTAAAGTGGCTTAAATATGGAGTCATATATTCCTATGTATGTATAAAGTCATGGTGTAAAATTTAAAATTCCACTTACTAACAGCCAGTAACTTACCAAGGCAAGCTCATTAAATTAAAAAGAAAATTACTGGCTTATCTGATGCCTAAGTGAGTAAATCACAATCCTGCTAATTTTGGAAGCATACATCTAAAATGAACTGTGATTAGCTAACCATGAAAAGGTAAAACAGCTTTTTAAGTTCTGGGATTAGTTATTTTTCCTAGTATATTGCTTTGTATGCAAAAGCAACTTTAAAAAAGTAAACAGCAGTAACAGAACACTGGGAACTAGAGGGATGACCTGTATTTCTGATGTTATCACATTATTTACACAACTGTTTTTGACAGCATGTGTACTAGGTAAAGATAAAAGAAAAATCCCATCTCGTTGCACCAAATTTCTAATTAAGATTTAGAGTATTAAAAATACAGTGATCATCTTACCCTTTTGAACGATTTTATCCAAAATGTTGAAGTAATTCTTTTGTGCCACACCACTCAATGAAGTTAACTGGGATTTTGCAATTAGCTGCAATAGCTTAAAGGAAAGACAAAAAAAAAAAGCTGAGCAATATATAAATCTATTTAATATGGAATTACAAACCACGGCGATATAACACACATGCATGAAGATTTCTAACATGCCATCCTAAATTAAGCCACTGTATCAGAGTCCGGGTACAAGAAACAGTCACTACCCATGCAAACCTGAAGAGACCTTTGTACAAGGGAGCTGAGGCAGCTGCGGCCTGCAACTCTGTCTTCTAGTCTTGTAGGCATTCATTTACTTAGTGGAAGCATATCTCCTCCCAGAGCCCAGGCTGCAAGAGTCTGAAAAGGAGCTTTTAGCTTTCCAGTCTCTGTAGCACAAGGGCATACCAGAAAGAGGCTAGAATGAATGGTTGGGCACTAACAAATATTTTCACAGCCTAAGCCCATACTCGCAGTTGTTTGCCGAACAGACAATCAGAAAATCAAACAGCCCTTCCATGTAGAAATTAAAAAGGAAAAACATCACCAAACTCATTTTTAAATAGCATTTTGTATTTAAAAACTCATTATTAAATAGCAAATAAATTGCATTAAAATAAAATACTGTAGAATTTGTATTCTAGGAAGCCACAGTAACAAATCCCTGTGACAGAACCTGTGAAGTAAAGGTCTCCTGTGGGAATGACAAGCAAGGCCCTCGCCGCTGCTCTGCTTGCCCTCCTGGGATGCTCTGCTCTTCCAGTTGCCCCTACTCTGATGTGCATTATGGCAGGAAAACGTGGGCTGCTGCTTTCCTTTAATGCTTTTTGTCCCACTTTATTTTTTATTTTTGCCTAATACATCTTTTCATTCTTGTATTTTCAACTTTTGTAAATCACTGTTTTAGGTGTGCTTCTTACATACAACTTCGAGTTGGGTTTCACTTTTTGATCCAATCTGAAATCTTTTACCAGCCTTCAGGTTATGTGTTTACATGTATAGATACAACATGTTTGGTCTTAACTTTATGACATGTTTTTGTAGCTTTTTTTGAAAAAGTTTTCATTCTCTCTGTAGTTCTTCTGAAACTTGGAAATGCTTGCACTATTTTGTCCTAGGGGTTACTTTTGGAATTTTAACTCTACGTAATTCCCTCTCCTTTGGACTCCTCATACAACACATCTTCGCGTTGTTAGTTTCCTGTTCCACACTGTGATAAAACTGCCGTTCATCTTGCTCCTTCCTTCCATCCCTCTCCTGTACAACTTGATTTTCGTGAACGACATCTTAGTGCCTCCCTGTGATCACAGGTGAGACAGTCAACAAATCTCTAGCCACCGACCTTTTCTCCTCTGCCCTCTGCTCACACTGCTCCACCACCCTCAGCCACACAGCCGATGCTGTAGAGATTCACTGACATCCAGTCTGATGGACGCTGTTTCTCCAGCCAAAAATGCTCATGAGAACAATAAGTATTCCCTGAGTTCTCACGTGATCAATACTGTTTGTTTGCAGCCTGGCAGCCAGACAGTTTGACTGGACATAAAATTTACGGGCCATCCTTTCTTCCTGGAGGATCCCATAAGTAAGGATGACTCCACTATCTGAAGAATTTGGAGAAATCTGAAGCCACCCTGATCTCTTCCCTTGGTAAGAGATGACACGCTGTTTACCCATTGGGAGGTTCTTGCCTCATCTTCAGAGTTTAATAATTCCTGTAGGATGTGGCGCACTCATGACCTGTTCTCAGTCAACCTTCCCCAGCATAAAATTTGCCCTCTCACAATGTACGCTTCCATCTGTTTTTACCTGAGCAGAATTTTCCTGAACATTATCTTTAAATATTTGTTCTGTCCTTTTGTTTTGTTTTCCTGCTTGAAGATTCCAATGATAAATATGCTGGAACCCCTCTCCCTGTTCTCTACAGCTGTAATTTTCTTTCTAGTTCCTCTTAAACTCATGATTATGGTTTCATTCTTATTAATTTTCTCATTCGTACTATTTCCATCACCTTTTTTTGTGTTTCCCAAAACATCTGTTTTCTCCTGGGCCCTTCCAATCCCACCTTCGCCTCTGTGGTGGTTCTCCCGGCAGATGCCATCCTTCCTTCTGCCAACTTGGCTTTGTCTCCTGCTGTCTCACTTGGTTATACAGGTTGAGCATCCCTAATTCCAAAATCCAGAATCCTCCAAACTCTGGAACTTTTTGAGCACTGACAAGTGGAAAATTCCATACTTGACCTCAGGTGATGGGCTGCACAAAATTATTAAAAATACTATATAAAATTACCTTCACGTTATGTATATAAGGTGTATGTGAAACATACATGAATTCCAAATTTAGATTTGTATCCCAGCCCCAAGATATCTCATAATGTATACGTAAATGTTCCAAAATCTGAAAAAATCCAAAATCGAAAACACTTCCAGTTCTAAGCATTTGGGATATGGAATACTCAACCTCATTAAAATCTCTTTTCTGTTTTGTGGCATTCCTGCACTGGGATCTTCTGCTACAGAACTGCTTCATGAGTTTCCTGGTTTTTTTTTTTTATTCATGATGAACTGTCTGGTCATGATTCCATCCTGCTTCACAGACACATTTCCCACAATTTCCTTAGAGAATATCCATGCAGTGACATCACCTTCTTCTCTAACAGGCATTTCAGAGTGAGGTGGGACTTCCTAGGGTGTCTGTTTTGCAGAGGCCCTCAGGGTAGGGGGAACGGCAGCTTTCAGCCTTCCCAGTTCCAGCACTCTGTCCCCCAGCTGCTACCTGCATGTACGTGAATCCCTGGGTGACCCCACAGCCCATGTCTCTGAGTAAAACTGGATCCGGAAAGCCCTTTGCTGTCAGTGGTCCTCCCTGGAACTTCTGCACTCTGCAAGCTGGAGTTAAACATCTGTGACTCAGGCTCTCAGTGCACAGGGCATGTGGGGCTCATCTTCTAGACTGGGCCCTGACAAGTGCTTTTGTTAGCCTGAGCCCTTCTGCTCAGTTCTGCCTATACTATCGCTGCCCAAGCTTAGCTACTTTTGGTAAGCTTCATGCACATTTTAGAGTCTGTGAATTGCATCTGCCTCTTATTTCTCCGAAAATGGAGTTTTTCATCCCTTCCTTCCAATTCTTCCAGCCTTTCTTGATTTCCAGAATGAGCAACCACTAAGTTGTATGCTCAGTCCCAAATAACATTATAAATGTGACAATTACATGATAATCTTTGGGGGAAAAACATTCTGTGATTTCTAACATATTTACATAAAAATATCTTACACTAAAATACACCAGTTGAGGGCACTGGCCAGAGATAAGATCAGGTTACGCCAAGCAAAGCTGAGACCATTGTTAAAATTTCAATCCTGTTCCTTTATCTTTTCAAATTAACTGAATGTTGTTATTGAATTTCTTCCTTGTTTTAATGTTGAATAGCACCCCTTTTCCCTGCCTCACTTTAGAATCAATTTAGAGACAAAAGATTCAGGCCAACTGAGGTTATCAGCATTATTGCTCATAATAGCTGGACTGGCGGATGCGATTCAGATTCACACAGCAATGGATTTCCTAATCTGAATCCTAGACTGAGATGATGCCAGCAAGCCCTAAGCATTGCTTAATAACCAAAGCCTCCCCAGACAGGCTTCTTGCCCTACAACACTGAAGACATGAAAGAAACAGACCAAAATGTACAAGTATCTTTTATTCCTCAAAGGAAAAAAGAAGAGTTACACGTGTCTGTTTCTCACCAATAAGAGGGGTCAGGGCAGAGGGAGTCTGGGAGAGACAGTTCTACCACCACGGTTCCCAAAGCATCGTCTAGGGGCCTCTTAAGGGAGCCCAAGGTCTAAACTATTTCCACAGTTTCACTAAGATAGGATTCTCCTTTTCTACCCTGACATTCATTAGTGTGCAGTGAAGTGCTCCAGAGGCCTCAAGATGCTACCTTACAGAAGACTGAACTCAGGAGCAGAGATGAGGAATAATCCCCTCCATCACATCAGACACCAGGCGGGTGTGCCAAGGTGTGAGATAGTCCTGTTTTTTTTTTTTTTTTTTTTTTTTTTTAAGACGGAGTTTCACTCTTGTCTCCTAGGCTGGAGGGCAATGGCACGATCTCGGCTTACTGAACCTCTGCTTCCTGGGTTCAAGCGATTCTCCAGCCTCAGCTTCCCAAGTAGCTGGGATTACAGGTGCCGCCACCACGCCAGGCTAATTTCTGTATTTTCAGTAGAGACAGGTTTCACCATGTTGGCCAGGCTGGTCTCAAACTCCTGATCTCAGGTGATCCGCCCACCTCGGCCTCCCAAAGGCTGGGATTACAGGCGTGAGCCACTGCACCCAGCCCAATCGTTACTTTTAAATAAATGCAGAAATATTTTACAAATTGTTTTAATTTCTAATGTGGCAAACATTGATAGATACAACTCACATGACCCAAATCTCTTTGGGGTCCTCAGTAATTTTAAAAAGTGAAA
The DNA here is from genome assembly GCF_003255815.1 of Theropithecus gelada. Classification (NCBI taxonomy): domain Eukaryota; kingdom Metazoa; phylum Chordata; class Mammalia; order Primates; family Cercopithecidae; genus Theropithecus; species Theropithecus gelada. Next base: position 11,316,541 of record NC_037676.1, read on the forward strand.
AGGACCCTTGAGACATTTGGTTTTGGAACTGCTGCTCCACTAGGGGAGGAAATACCAGGAACAGAGAATACGTGTCCCCTGGGAGATAAGCCTCCCCAACCACCTCCCCTCCCATCATCGAAGTACGTTTTCTACATTTCTCTAATATCATGTTTTAAAATTCCTTTTAAAAAGACTGAGCTCATCAGCAGAAGGCATGGGATTAGCCTTCTGATCCTTCAGAAGCACGGTCAGTTTAGACTAGTTACACACACAGGACTACAAAATGGACACCACCAGGCATACATAAGCATAGAGGTGAGAAGGGCCGTGGTGTTCATAGTTGAAAAGATTGCATTTCCGGTTAAAATGGTAATTAAGATAACAGGGCAAAAGACATTTAACAAAGAAACCATCATCATTCACAAGCCTCTAATTAGCTATAAAGCAAAGTCTGTTGGGAATTTAATGAATATTTGTTAAAAACACAAATACTGTAGGAAGTTTTTTATACAGTCATGGGTCGCTTAACAAGGGGGTTACAATCTGAGAAACGCATTGTTGGTAATTTCGTCACTGTGTGAACATCACAGAGTGTATTACACAACACCTATACAGCTAGACCACAGACCTTATACAACATGTTCATGCACAACATACAGTTGAACAGCAACTGTAACATAATGGCAAGTATCTGTGTATCTAAATCTACTTAAACACAGGAAAAGTACAGTAAAAATAGGAAATAATCTTATGTGGCCACCACACTACACGCAGTCGGTCACTGACCAAAACCTCGTTATGTGGTGCATGACTGCGTATCTCCTCAAATCTGACAATTCTAAACAAGTAAAGATGTGGAAGAATTAGATAAACAGAAAGAAAGTACATCCTTCAAATAGAGAATCTGTATTTTTCTCACACATCAATAGAATATTTATAAAAATCAATTACAAAGAAGTCCACAAAGGAAAACTTAATCATTTCAAAGAATTAGAGATCTTAAAGGCCAAGCTCTCTGGTGATAATATAATAAAACTAGAATTCGATAAAGTTAAATAAAATCACAGCTATTTGAAATTCGAGGTCCATTCCTGAACACTCTTGGATCTGGGAGCAAATTGTCACTGCATGTGTGCCTGTGATCCTGAAGGGCCTCACGTACATGGGGAAGGGAAGAGAAACAACAATGTCCGCTACCTCTATTTTTAAAGTCAGCCTTACTACAGAACACAGAAAGTATTCTTCACTGGGCAGACCAAATCAACTTTGCTCAGTCTTCACCTTTGGGTTCCTTTAGATTTGTAATTAACTGTAAGCATTTACTGAGTGATTATTATAAACGCACCATCTGAAGTACTTGATGCCCTTCTAATGCCTGTAATGCCCCTGTGAGGTAGGTCTTACTATTATCCCCGCTCTACAGATGAGAAAACTGAGGCAGGGAGAGAAGAAGCTGGCCCCAAGGCCACATCACTGAGGAGGGAGGCGCCAGACCTGGAGAGCAGGGGGATCCCACAATCTGTGCTTGTGCCTTCCTGCTCTGCTGCTTCCCATCTAGTGTGTGTGCCAGACAGAATTAATAACCTGGAACAGCCCTCAGTGATCTCAACTTTGATTATCTAATTTTAAAACTTCTTAAGTTCATTGTCTTTTACAAAAAAGGGATGTAATCTAGCAAGTCAATGCAGAACCATGCAGACTTTGTAGTTTTCATCAGTTCTCTGGAAGCTCCAGCCACTTTCCTCGGTCCTTTAGCAGTGTGTGGACTGCCTGCCCGCCCCTGCCCCGAGGTAAGGAAGCACCACACTACAACCTCATGCAGGCTGGACTAAAACATGTCCTCCACTTCAGGCTTAGGAACCAGCGCCCCTCCTACAACTCACAAGTTGCTCAAGCAGTGGTCTGTGAGAGGTGATTCTATTTTGGGGGTTGTCCCTTTTCTCTGCTTTTCTTGGGAACCATTTTGACCCTCTGTCAAATGTTCACTGACATCTAGCACTGGCAGAAAGACAGACTGCTTTTTTATCTGAAACTGAACTATTACACAACATATAATTTTATTTTGGTAAAAGCATTCTTAGTTGCTGTGTTTAGTCATACTCTACAAATTATCTTGTTGATAGGATAAATATGGTAAGAATTAAAGAAAAATGAAGATGGCGGTGGATACTTGCAGAGTATTATTAATACCGGCATTTCAAACTTCCAATATAATCTGGATATTTGCCTGGAGAACAAGCTCTTTTTGGCATGCCATCTAATGAGGAGACTTATGTTCCCAGTGTGCTCAAACTGCCTGACACCACCTATCCACCATTGTCAGCAATTTATGTTCAATTTTTCTTAAAAACATCAGAGCTACAAGGTCAAATTTAATTCAACTGAGGTCAAACTCTCGGATGAGCCGAGTAGCACTTCCTTCAATGGAAATGGACATTTCTGAATGGTGACAACACCGTCATTTCTTGGACTTTCTTTAACAAATCTGTTCTTAAGAGCATTAGCATACTTTGTTAATACACTTTAATCTGGCATTTTTAAGGGGGCAATTATAGGGAAGTACCTGGAATTAAATAGCCTACAACCAATTCTTGAATCAACAATTAGGAAAATTGAAAAATATATATGTAAATATATCTTTTTCTGTATAACTAAAGTCCCGCTAACTTAGGAAATTAGAGGACATCTTTGTGTAGAATCTTTTTATAAAGTGGAAATAGGCCGGGCGCAGTGGCTCACGCCTGTAATCCCAGCACACTGGGAGGCCGAGGCAGCCGGATCACCTGAGGTCAGGAGTTCGAGACCAGCCTGACCCATATGGCAAAACCCCCTCTCTACTAAAAATACAAAAATTAACTGGGCGTGGTGGCAAGTGCCTGAAATCCCAGCTACTCAGGAAGTTGAGGCAGGAGAATCTCTTGAAGCCGGGGGCGGGGGGGGGGGGGGGGGGGGGGGAGGTAGGGGAGGGGGGGGGGGGGGGGGGGGGGCGGAGGTTGCAGTAAGCCAAGATTACACCACTGCACTCCAGCCTGGGCGACAAAGCTCTGTCTCAAAAAAATACAACATAAAATTTAAAAAAAAGTGAAAATAACTTCCTCTGTTTCTGACTATGCAGTTTGTTTGAAGGAAAAAAACAAAAAAGCAATCTGTAGGTTCAGTACAACAATCAGCAAAAATGTAATTATCTTAGAGTATCTTAATAGTTCTTCAAGTAGAATTTATGGAGGAGTTTAACTGTGGTAAAAAATAATTGGAGTAACTTAGAAAATATTTATGTATACAACAGTTGGTTTGTATGCTCAGTCACTCATTCATTTTAGGAATAACAAGTGCCTACTACTTGCCAGGTGCTTGGGATATAGCAGGGCCTACTGAATAAATTAATATACAACAATAAATTAGCATTGGATTGTGTCGCTTAAAACAACACTCACCAGAGCAAACAAAAGCTTGATTAGCAATACGATCTGAAATTTTAAAGACAGCCCTTTTCGACAGTTCCATCTAATTTGCCAGGTCATTATTTTAAAATGTCATATGGGATTGCTGGGTCAAATGGTATTTCTGGTTCTAGATCCTTGAGGAATCATCACCACCACACTGTCTTCCACAACGCAACCGTTGCTCCCATCAACAGTGTAAAAGCGTTCCTATTTCTCCACAGCCTCTCCAGCATCTGTTGTTTCCTGACTTTTTAATGATTGCCATTCTAACTGCTGTGAGATGGTATCTCACTGTGGTTTTGACTTGCACTTCTCTAATGACCAGTGATGAGCATTTTTTCATATGCTTGTTGGCTGCATAAATTTCTTCTTTTGAGAAGTGTCCGTTCATATCCTTTACCCACTTTTTGATGGGATTGCTTTTTTCTTGTAAATTTGTTTAAGTTCTTTGTAGATTCTGGATATTAGCCCTTTGTCAGATGGATTGATTGCAAAAACTTTCTCCCTTTCTGTACGTTGCCTCTTCACTCTGATGAGAGTTTCTTTTTCTTTTTTTTTTTTTTTTTTTTGAGACGGAGTCTCGCTGTCACCCAGGCTGGAGTGCAGTGGCCGGATCTCAGCTCACTGCAAGCTCCGCCTCCCGGGTTTACGCCATTCTCCTGCCTCAGCCTCCCGAGTAGCTGGGACTACAGGCGCCCACTACCTCGCCCAGCTAGTTTTTTGTATTTTTTAGTAGAGACGGGGTTTCACCGTATTGGCCAGGATGGTCTCGATCTCCTGACCTCATGATCCGCCCGTCTCGGCCTCCCAAAGTGCTGGGATTACAGGCTTGAGCCACCGCGCCCGGCCGATAGTTTCTTTAGCTATGCAGAAGCGCTTTAGTTTAACTAGATCCCATTTGTCAATTCTGGCTTTTGTTGCCCATTGCTTTTGGTATTTTAGTCATGAAGTCTTTGCCCATGCCTATGTCCTGAATGGTATTGCCTAGGTTTTCTTGTAGGGTTTTTATGGTTTTAGGTCTTATGTTTAAGTCTTTAATCCATTTTGAGTTAATTTTTGTAAAAGGTGTAAGGAAGTGGTCCAGTTTCAGTTTTCTGCATATGGCTAGCCAGTTTTCCCAACACCATTTATTAAATAGAGAATCCTTTCCCCACTGCTTGTTTTTGTCAGGTCTGTGAAAGATTAGATGGTTGTAGATGTGTGGTGTTATTTCTGAGGCCTCTGTTCTGTTCAATTGGTCTATATCTCTGTTTTTGGTACCAGTATCACGCTGTTTTGGTTACTATAGCCTTGTAATATAGTCTGAAGTCAGGTAGCATGATGAAAAGATTATAAATCATTCTACTATAAAGACACACACACACACATATGTTTACTGCAGCACTGTTCACAATAGCAAAGACTTGGAACCAACCCAAATGCCCATCGGTGATAGACTGGATAAAGAAAATGTGGCACATATACACCATGGAATACTAGGCAGCCATAAAAACAGATGAGTTCATGTCCTTTGCAAGGACATGGATGAAGCTGGAAACCATCATTCTCAGCAAACTAACACAAGAACAGAAAACCAAACACCACATGTTCTTATTTATAAGTGGGAGGTGAACAATGACAACACATGGACACAGGGAGGGGAACATCACACACCAGGGCCTGTCGGGGGTTCAGGGGCTAGAGGAGGGATAGCATTAAGAGAAATACCTAAAGGAGATGACGGGTTGATGGGTGCAGCAAACCACCATGGCATGTGTATACCTGTAATAAACCTGCACATTCTGTACATGTATCTCAGAACTTAAATTTAAAAAAAAAAAAATTGAAAAAAAAAAGTCATGACGCATTTAAGAAAGTCACTTAATTTACATGAGAGGAAAATCAAAGTTTATAGACTTAGAAAATGACATCTTAATGAAAAAGCTCTTCACGGCTGTCAGGATGACTGCACTTTTGGTCTCTGTCCTTGATTCCATTGTGACCTTCAGCCCATCTCTCTGGGCCCCATTTTCTCATCTTTACCTCTTGGGTCATAAATGGATCTCCATGCAGCTGTCATCCCTCTGCCTAAATCCTCCTCAAAAGAAAATAAAAATAGTGGCTAACACAGAGTACAGACTGTTCTAAGAGCTTCCTATGATGGAATAATCTAATCTTTATAACAGTGCTCTGAGGTAGATGCTAAAATCTACCAGATACTATGGATGAGATAATGAAGTCATATGCTTGAGATCCCTGAGTAAATAAATAAGAAAGAGAGAGAACTCCAACAGCGGCCATGTGGCTGCAGAGCCTCTCTCCCTCCCTGCCTCACCCTCAAGTCCACACCGGGGAGGGCTGAGGGTCACTCACTGAGCATCTTTCCCATGCGCTGCTGTGAGGCTGCTGCTATTAACTTGCTGCTATGGCGTAGTCATTAGCAGAAATTATGAAAAAAATTGAAAAAAAAAATCTTCAGATAGCCAGAGATTCTAGCCTGAGATGTCTTTCCTTACTTGCTTATTATTATCTGTAAAAACAGGGTCTCCCTATGTTGCCCAGGCTGGCCTCCTGCCTCGGCCTCACAAAGTGCTGGGATTGCAGGTGTGAGTCACTGCACCTGGCCACTTTTCCCCATTTAATAGATCCCCAGGATACTGGGAAGCAGAAGTCCATCTCCAGACATGAGGAGCAGGTGGGCTAAAGGAAACGGGACTGGGGGGTCTTGGAGGGGCAGAGCAATGCCCAGGGACACAGAAATTTTTGAATAAAGACAACAGTGACCGACTCTTTGCCTACATCTAAAGCAAATGAAAACATAAAAATAAATGGTGGCAAGACACTAAACTAAAAATACTCTACCCCTGAAAGTATGTGACACTGGATGTACTATCTAATTGGTCCAGCCATAGGCAGAGAATGAAGTACTTCAGATAATTTACCAAATAACTAAAATTAGATATATAAACTTTACAATTCTGAAAATGTTTTTTCTACAGATGTGTGTAGCAAACACAGCATACTTAACATTTTTATAAATTTCAGTTGCACACCGTGTAGCTTTCAGGAAGCTTTCATGCCGTGCACTGCCCTGCATGCACCTCCCAAGCCTGGGGCTGTTCGCGCCTGGCTGTCAGAAGCCACCTCCTGACTGCCAGTGGGGCGAGGGAGCAGGCTGTTCTTCTCAGTGCTATACGCAAGCCCAGGACTCCAAGGGAATGACAACAAATGTGTAAAACCCACAGTCACATTAACCTACAGGCTCAGGACCCAGTTCTACTTCCTCCAGACAGCTTTTGGGTACTGGTCTCCCTCTCTGTGTTTACAGCCGTCCTGGGTTTGCTGGGCACCTCCGAGTTCATGGAAGTGCAGCTCCTCACTGCAGCTGGGACATACTTACTCCACTTTGACAAACGGGGTGTTATTTTCAGCAGTGGGTGAACAGCAGTGAACAAACCAAGCCCCTGCTCCTGGGGCTCAACTGGGACGGGGATACAGGCAACTTAAACACGTGACCACTGGCACACTTGAGGGCCAGGGAGGTGGAGGTGCTGCTGATATGATGGGGGTGGCGAGGCCAAGGTCCCAGCCAGGTAGGCTTGCGTTGGTATTGCCAAAACCCTGTGATCACTGGCAAACAAGATTTCATGGTGGGAGTGTGAACAGAACTGGATTTCAAAGTTTCTTGAAAGGATTAGTTAGAAAAGACAAGGTACGTTGATCTGCACACAGGAGGTGCTCAGCGATGCCAACACTGACAGGCTCCTCCTGCCTTGAGTGAAGAGCATCTGCCCCTGGACAGTGAACAAAAGCTGGGGCCATTTTATGCCTCTAACACCACACCTGGCTCAAACTCAACTTCAAAGATTAGAGTAAAAACGAAATTTCCATTCCAAACTACGTATCTTTGACAACTGAAACAATCTGTAATTGAACACTATATTCTATACTAGCTTTTATCCTAAGACTAGTAATTATTGATTAGTCTCAGTTTAAAATTCGTAAGTTTAGATGGACAAAATGATTTTACATAAAACAAAATGTTAGTTGAAAGATACAGGCTGGGCATGGTGGCTCACACCTGTAATCCCAGCACTTTGGGAGGCCGAGGCAGGTGGATCACTTAAGGTCAGGAGTTTGAGACCAGCCTGGCCAACATGGTGAAACCCCATCTGTACTAAAAATACAAAAAAGAATTAGTCAGGCATCATGGTGCATGCCTGTAATCCCAGCTACTCAGGAGGCTGAGGCAGGAGAATCACTTGAACCCAGGAAGCAGAGGTTGCAGTGAGCAGAGATCGTGCCACTGCACTCCACCCTGGGCAACAGAGTGAGACTCCACCTAAAAACAAAACAAAACAAAACAAAACAAAAAAGATACATATTAAGTTTTGCACACAAATTCTTAAGGGCAGATATTACTAAATGCTGTTAGAAAAAAAGGAAACCTTTTATCAAGCATTTCAAAAAAATGCTTCTACGTTTCTAGTTTATAGGTATTCTAATAATACTGAGTGACATTATGGACAATTTAGCCTAAATTATGGAAAATCATATTATTTAGAAGAACTCCAAGAGAATCCTCTCAGTTGTTGCAGTAAGTGTTGCTATAAACATTTAAAACAGCAAACAAATACCAAATACCTGCACAGCATGCATGATAAATGCACTTGATAAAGTAAAAAAAAAAATAGTACACACTGAAAGAAAGCCAATGGAAGAGGGTACTGGCATGGGCCAGGGAGGGCAGAATTAGGATGGGGACATGCAGGAGCTCAATCCAAGGCAAGACACAGGCTCAGGCTTTCCCACAGTCACAAAGGCTGCTGCTTGTTTTTGTTTTTAGCAGAAGGTAAGCATGAGTAAATCACCTTTTAGAGGTAACTTTGCTGGACTTGTGAAAGGTCTGGAGCGACTGCAGGAGAGGGAAGGTGGGATTCCCACAGAGCAGGAACACAGATGAGCCAAGCAAGGCTCTGCTTCGAAGGCAGCAATCAACAGAGATGCACAGACCTGTGAGGCTGCTGGGACAGTCATGCAACAATGCAGCCCTTCTGCTTCCTAGGCTCACCAGTTCCCTTGCTTCACCTCTGAGAGGTGGTTTGGAGAAACACAGCCCTTCTCAAGACGGTTGCAAGGTAAGTTTAGTTGGTACATGAGTGCATAGCACATTTTAATTTTTATAGTTATGCATTTATTTTATACGTATTAGACAAACGACCGACAGAAAATTTACCATTTCACAGGTATTAGTGTTTAGGATGAGGTTAAGTAGGTATTTCTGTTTAAAAAAGTAAATTTGAAGAAAAGCTACTTAGCAAATTATAGTAGTATGTGGTACACAGACAAAAAAAAATCATGCAGTCATTCAAATGACTGAAACTGATAAAATACTGGCCCTGGTCTATGGACTCCCCCTCTGATAAAGCACAAAACACTCGCACCTTCTCCAGAGTCAGTGACCAAAGATGACAGAGCAGGGCACCCAGCACAGAAATGACCAGGAGCCAATGACTTCCTCCTGTGCCCCATCCTACTCTCTCACTCACACCAAGAATTAAATCCTTTTATGTAGACAGATGGTCGAGAATTGCTACTATAAAGCAACTCAGTATGGTCTGAACTATCAGAGAGCTACATGGAGAAATAGTTACTGCTAAACAGACCTCTCTGCTGATGTTTTTCCTGCCTACTTAAGTCTTGAAAATTTCCACAAGGCTGAGTCAAATGTGCATTCCATCATCTACAAGAAAGGTACCTATCGAGAACACCCTGCTGGCCAGCGTGTAAATATCTAAAGGAGGACTCAGAAAACACCGGGGAAGTCCAGCCTGCATGTGTTGGCTGGGCTTCAGTGAAGAATGGAGCACAACAGGAGTTGTAAGTAGTAGTTACATAAGAAGCCCTGGAAATTCTGCTCAGAACCAAACATAACAAATAAAATTATCTAAGACTTACAGTTATTTAATTCCCTAAATTTTCTGTCCTCCCAGTAGCACTTTTAAATGTCTAAAAGCAATTAAAGGAAACATTTTCCAATGTCTCACAGAACCATTAGAAACACAAAATTAATAGCTTCATAAACTACAGCTTCTATTTTATCCATAGAATGAAGGTGCATAAATCACATAGTAATTAATCTTTAGACAAAAGCAAACAATAAATGGAATATATGGCTATGATTCTTTCTTTTTGAGTGTGGCCCAAGATAAAAGTTTCTTCCAAAAGGATATCATTAATGCAATAAGGCTTTTGTGGAATTCTATTTTGTATGAAATTCCTGTTTTCTATTAGCTACTTCTTCCTCTGTGACGTAAGGCTCATTCTTTGTGAAAAACGTGAAGCAGAAAACATTTGCGAAATCATCAGGTAAAGATCCCATGACCGTTCTATCACTGACACGGTACGTAGATGCATGGTGCAACCCCCGGGGGACCACTTTGTGGCATCCTCAGCAACCACAGAGCCACAGGGAGATGACTGTTTGCTCCCACTGAGGCTCTGCAACCTCTGCCACCAACACTGGAGAAATCCTCCAATCTCACTGTTTTCTCCTGAACTTGTTCCCTTCTGTTTTTCGATTATATGCAGCAAACAGGCACAGCTTCAAGCTGCCAAAAGCATCTTAAACGTTGTACACTTACAATCTTCAAAATATAATTGTTCAAAAGAGTCATCAAAGTAGTTTTTCATGTAGAACACTTACTTTGACCACATAATTAAACCTTCGGATATCTTGAATTGCACTTGAGAAGTCTAACCGATTAAAGGCCTCTCCCAAGGTGCAATAGCCATGCCTCTGGAAGAGCAACACAGAAGTTAAAATTAGTCAATCAGCCAAAAAGAACTGGCAGTTAATGTCAATTAATTGTGCAATTAAAAAAACATTTTGGCAAAGGACATTTGTTTTTATCCTGAAGACTGATTTTAGATTTAGATGAGAGAATAGTAAAATTATAGCAATGCTAATAATTTAAGCTGTTTATGTATAACTGAGACACCGTTAACTGACATTTTTTACCACCTGCTGAAGTAATGACAAAGAAAAATGTATATTAAATATCTTGCTGGTTTGCAGAACAGAAAACCAAACACCGCATGTTCTCACACATAGATGGGAATTGAACAATGAGAACACTTGGACACAGGAAGAGGAACATCACACACCGGGGCCTGTCGTGGGGTGTGGGGAGGGGGCAGGGACAGCATTAGGAGATATACCTAATGTAAATGATGAGTTAATGGGTGCAGCACACCAATATGGCACATGTATACATATGTAACAAACCTGCACGTTGTACACATGTAACCTAGAACTTAAAGTATAATAGAAAATTTTTAAAAAAATCTTGCTGGTTTATTTTGCTGGGGACAAACTGGGGTGTGGATGACGTTAAGGCTAAGATCATAAAAAAACTGGATTATTCTAGGCTACGCAACTAAAAATACATAAATCACGTGCTTAGCTGCATTGTAAGGATGTAGGTGTTATAAATATACAGTTGAAACACAGGATTTCTCTGCGGGGGAGGCATGCACTGCCCAGGTTGGAAGTATGCTCAACCACAAGGATCACAGCTGGGAGAGGCGCTTCGGCAGCAAGAAGGTGCCTCTGAAAACCAGCATTGGGATGGAGAGGGCTGAAGGCAAGTGCTGGTTGTGACCATGGGCAGCTTTCAGGCTGGGAGCACGGATGCCAAGAACCCAAAACACCAAAAAAACTGGTGATTAGATCCACAGGTCCAAGAACCAAAGGAAGAAAATGAAACAATTTATTTTCAGTACTGTAAACACTGCTGCTATTCTCTTAGATGTTTTTCTGCCATGATACACCCTTATCCTATACTGGTTTGTGTAGATTAGCACATTAGGTTTCAGAAGTCATTTTAAACTCCATTTCCATCCTCCATATTTGAAATATTTAAAATCTACAGATTTTCATTTCAAAGTTGTAGAGATAAATAAGCTGGAGAACAATAATAAAAAACATGAGATGATTGATCTCAAATTCCAAACAGGTGACTTGAGATGTCCTAGAGAAAGCAGCTGGAGTCACAGCACCTTTGTCTCTGATAGCTGATATACTCAGAGGCTCATGTGCTTCTGTGCGTCAACCCCAATCGCCCTACTGTGTGCACAACTCAACGAAATTCATTTAAAACATCCAAATATGTTGACTGAGTGCTTGCTATGCAGAAAACATTTTCCTGGGAACTCTGGGGGAAAGGAAATGCTAATTTTGATATAGATAATTATCTGAAATCCCTCACAGTTGATATTCCTATTTTATTTCTCTCTCTTAATTCTACATGATGGTGCAGCAGGCACTTTCCAAGGTCACCACCCATCTCACAACTGAAAATTAAATCTGATTCACAGAGCAGACCACAAAGAGCATGTCTGGACCTAGAACCACAGCATGTAACCTCAGAGCGGTGAGACACCAGCTAGCATGGATAAGCAGCAGGCACTTGCTCTATACCAGGTGACGGTGTGGAGACATGACACCAGCGCCCAGTCCTAGTTCTGGTCCCTCTCAACCTGGTTCTAGGATCCTGGTTCCTGGGATTCCAGGGAACATTCCCATAGCCTCACAATAAGATCCTCTTTTCCTGCACATGCTAGCTTGGATGGGATCCTCCGCTCTGTAATCAGGATGGCAACAGAGCAGATGAAATATTTAATGGTCTTTCATGAGCACTAAATTTCGTTTTTTAAAAACTAGGTTAGATTCTGTCAAACAATCTTCTAATGGTATATTAGAGTGTATACTAAGGATCTGATTCATTCTATACCCACTAACCATAACCGAATAGATTAAGTTTTCTTTCTCAGAATCTAATCCTTCAGTTTCTAGGAAGCTGGACTAGCTTCAGAGCATCTATAAACATTTCTGGAATATTTAACTTACCCTAAAAAAACAGATGATAGACAATAGTTCCCTAAATTATTTTCCCCAATTGTTGCAAAATAAGGCAAATGCAGAGTTTCTAGGACTATAAAAGGAACTCAACTTCCCTGATCCTAGTAAAGAAACAGGAAACAGCTTGAAGCTCTCTGGTTTGTCTTATGGCTCATGAAAAAGCTTTAGCCTAACTTGGGAAAAGAAAGGCAGGGAAGGAGTTCACACGGCTCTGCGCAAACCCAACCCAATTACTAATTTCATGTTAGCCACTCTTTACGTGGAATGAGGGGGCTCACAGATGTCCTACGCTCCAAAACATGCCACAGGGAGGACACACGCCCATCAGCATCAGAGGTTCATGCTAACACAGAGAAAATGCGTATGACTGCAGGAGTCCATGCTTGGTTTAAATAGGCCTGCTGCTGACTCAGATATGTACAGGTAGGCAGGAACCACACACTGCACACATATACCACATGCTAACACACACCATACATCCCACACACCAATGTGTGCAAATACATGCACAACCATACATACACACCATATATACAACACACACCAATGTATGCACAAATACAGTCACATACCACACGCACATGCAAGCACACACAATGGAGAACCACTACCTCAAAAGCTCCTCATATGCTATTATCTGTCAGAATTTGAACCATAGATCTGATATTGCAAAAGAAATGTGTTTTATGCAACTTTATTAATAAATGTATTTAACGTGACTCCACATTGAACAGAAACAATCCAAGATACTCTCTTATTTATAAAAGAATACTTACTTCTTTTGTGCTTTCTTTATGGACATAGATCCATTTTTCACGATAAAAACCTAGAATAAAAATTAACTTGGTTTTTTAAATCTGGCAAATCATTTCAAAAATGAAGATTTTAAAGGAATTTAAATAATTGGACATGTTAACAAAATTATCTGACTTACTATATTCACAAGAAATGCTTTTACTTGGTTCAATGCAAACAGAATTGCCTTGTTTCTTAAATCAGTTTAAGATATGAACAATGATTTCAGACAGTACCAAGTCCTAGTAACTTAGAAGAAAATTAGTATTATTAACAACTGAAGCCATATGAAGACATAAATGATTATAAAATGCAATTACATTACTAAATTCCTACGTACCCTAATAAAAAGTTCTATTCTTCTATTGCTCTGTATGGTACTCCACAGAAACACATTTTTCAGATAAATCTTAAAAGTTTCAAGAATCACACTAACTGTATTCTCCATGTGACCCTATCTTCTTCATAAAGTAGTCTCCCCCATATTCACAGTTTCACCTTCTACAGTTTCAATTACCCACAGTCAGTTTTGGCTTGAAAACATTAAATGGAAAATTCCAGAAATAAACCGTTCCTAAGTTTTAAATTCTGTGCCGTTCTGGGTGGTGTCATGAAATCTCACACTGTCCTGCTTTGTCCTGCCTGGGATGGGAATCCTCCCTTTGTCAAGCAAGTCCTACACTACCTGCCCCTTGATCACTCAGTAGCCGTCTTGGTTGTCGGATCAACTGTTGACGTATCGCAGTGCTTGTGTTTAGAGAACCCTTATCATACTTCATAATGGCCCCAAAGTGCAAGAGGAGCGATGGCGGCCATCTTGCTATAACTGTTTCATTTTATTATTGTTGTTAATCTCTTGCTGTGCCTAATTTATAAATTAAACTTTATTATAAGTGTGTATATATAGAAAAAAAACCCATAGTATCCATAAGGTTCGGTACTATCCACAGTTTCAGGCATCCACTGAAGGTCTATCCCCTGAGGTAAGGGAGCCTACTATAGACGAACATGTGTCTTGGTAACTCACGGATATACTGCAAGGCAGTGCCATGATAGAGCCCTACGCCCTCTCACAGACAGGTCCCACCTCCAGCCTTCCCCTGCTGCCATCTAACATCCTAAACTACAGCTCTGAATGTCTGTCTCCTGCTCTGAATCTTCAGTCACTTCGAAACTCAAGTCAGGACACCCCTCAGTTTGGCCTCACTGCTCAAGAATGAGTTGAATTCAAGATCATATGCATGGCTGTTTTGTGGGTTGTGCCATCTCTCATTTTGTTTTTGCACATCTTACCCACTGAAACGGTTGAGCTGCAAAAAGTCTGACCACTAAATAAGTGGGTGATGCTGGATACTGGGCTGTTATTTACATATTTGTATCACCTTTTATTTCATAAGATAGCATTGTCAGAGTAATTTAGTATTTCAACATAATCGACAAAATAAAATTAATGAGAATGATCTTACTTTGAGTATTTGTGTCATTTCTAAAATGGTCCTTTTTCCTTTTTTTGGATGCATATTCACGCTCTTCATTATTGAATATTTCTCCATCTTCACTATTTAAGATACTGAAATAAAGATATATTCTATTAAAATATTTTTTCAGGGATATCTTCATTTGGCTTTTGTAAAACGATACAAACACTTCAAAGTGACAGATTGTGGGCTTGAAATTACAAGGGTAATGTCTAATACTTTTTTTTTTCATTTTGAGAAATAAGATGTGTCCTGGTTCTTTGAGAATATTATACCAGAAAGTGCTGAACATGTTTTAGAACCTCTCAAGGGTCTTGATATGCTTATCCAAGGTAGTTTCAAACATCGAAATGCTTTATTAAAACATAGAGATTTTTTAAAAACAACTACTAAAACTCCAGAAAAAAAGATGGTAAGAATATGATGATACCCGATACTGACCAATGACTTGCTGTATCCCTTACCCCATGCTGAGTAACCACTCAATATTTCTGTTTACTCCCTATATTTTTAAGGGTTTAGCTGAAGTTAATTATTCGCTGAACATTTTTTTATTAAGCACCAACCAAATACATGTTAATACATTTAAGTGGAACCAGGAGAAGTGACATGTATATTTTTACTATTTAAACACATTTAATTAAAAGTTTTTCTTCTTCGTGAAACAAGAAAATCAAATAAGGCAATAACTAGACAATGTGAACACCTTTTACTTTTTAAAAAATTTCTTCCTTATAGTGAAAAAAAAAAAACCTGTAAATAGTAATAATCCATATCTTCAAAACTAAAGATGTGTAAAATTTTTATTTTCCACACACTGATAACAGATTTTCAGCCTAAAGTGAGGAAGGAAGCTCTGTGGAGACAAGCTGGTTGGTGGAGACAAGCTGGTTGGTGGAGGCATGCGAGAGTGATGCTCAAATCCAAGGAACTAAAATTGCTTATTTCCCGCTCATTGTTCTTGGACAAGAAAATTGTATACAAGCTCCTTTCTACTCACCAGTATTCACTTTTAGTAAAAACCGCTGACTCTGCCAAATGAGTCAATTTCTCACTGTCAGAACAGACTTTAAACAGCAGTGCCAACAGTTGTAAATCATCAAGACAAGCAAAGCGCATTTGAAAAACATACAAACAACTGAACTTTTTGTAGCAGACATTATAACACCAATTTATAGAAATGTGTTGATGTTTGTATTTCATATTTAGTCTTATACCAGTTTGTTATCATTGATTGAAATACTGAATGTAGAAGCTTTAGAATCTAAAAGGGCTTTTCTAATGAAAATTACAAACTGAGCTGGAATCAATTCTGCCCATAGGTGGTGGGGCCAGGTTCAGATACTTGCAGTAACCGCGTCCTCCTGTGAATCTGGGCCTAGATGGCTGTGGCTCCCTGGGGGCTACCCACACTGTGGATTCCACAGGTGGAGGTGACCTTCTTGGGCACTGCTGGGACACTTCTTGGGCCCACGTGGGCAGTGGCAGGGCTCAGAGAACTTCAGTGTTAGGGCCTTGGGGAGTCTATGTTAGACTTGAGGACTAAGCCTGGGCTCACAAATGACAACCAAGGGAAAATGGCTACTTTAGAGAAACCAGTAACTAGGCTACTATTTTTACAAAGTATTTTAAACGGGGAAAAAGCCATTATTTTGGGGTTGTGGGTTTTACACTGTCAGGTAAACAAAAATGTACAAGTAGAGAAGAAAGATGAATGCTTCTGAAATTTAAATTCAACACATTAAAATGTTAATAAAGGAGTATTTAATTTATAAATCTTTCCATTCTGCATGTATCAACTACATTTCATAGCAAACATGTTCTTTTTTTATAACCTTTGTTTCATGAGCAAGACAAACATCACCTACTCTGACTTAAAAACAAGGGAAACTGCCCAACAATTTGATTAAAAAATGTCAAACACCTTCAACAGACATTTCTCCAAAGAAGAGATACAACAGCCAACAAGCCCATGAAAAGATGCTCCGTATCACAAATTGTTAGGTAAATGCAAATTAACACTACAATGAGATACTACCTCACACTCATTATGAGGCTACTGGCAAATTAAAAGAAAGAAAGAAAGAAAGTAACAAGTGTTGACAGGGATGTGGAGAAACTGGATCCCTCGTGCAGTGTTGGTGGAAATGGAGGACGGTATAGCTGCTATAGGAAACAGTATGGAGGTTCTTCAAAAAACTAAACATACAATTACCATATGATCCAGCAATTTCACTTCTGGGTATATTTTCAAAAGAACCGAAAGCGGAGAATGAAAGATACCTGTATACCCACGTTCACAGCAGTATTACTTGCAACAGCTAAACATGGAAACAACCCACATGTCCATCAGTGGCCGAATAAACAAACTGTGGTGTACACTATACACAACATGGAATATTATTCAGTCTGAAAAAGGAAATGCTGACACATGCTACAACAGGGCTGAAACTTGAGGACATTATGCTGAGTGAGATAAGACAGTCACAAAGGGACAGTGTCTGATGTGACTTATATGAGGTACTCAGAAAAGTCAAATCATACAGACAGAAAGTAGAAAGCCAGTTACTAGGTCTGGGGGTGCTGGAGAATGAAAAGTTAGCACTTAATGGGGACAGAGCTTCAGTTTGGGAAGAAGAAAAAGTTCCAGAGATGGATGGTAGTAACGGTTGCACAATAATGTGAATGTACTTAACAGCACTGAACTCGTACATTCAAAAATGGTTAGGATGGCAATTTTATGCTATGTGTATTTTGTTGTAATTAAAGATAAAGAGACAGTGTGTAAGAGAGGAGAGGAAGTAGCAGCTTGTCTTGTTCATGCTGTCTGAGGTGCATGTCGGAGGGATGGGGTGGGGGCGGGAAGTGTTAAAAACAAAGAATAGAACCTCATACAACACAAGCTGAAAATACAGGGCACAAATGCACTTGTAAGAAACACAGAGTTTCCATAAACTTAAAACATGTCTGAATGATGGAGCTAACAGCCCTCAACTCCCCACACCCAGGCCACACCACAGCATATGTCACCCCCTTGCTTGCAAATGTGCCCAAAAGGCAATGACATTCCAAGTTTCCTCTGACAACCCAAGGCCAGTGCATGACTTTCCCAAGTTCCTTTCCACTCAAGAAAAGGAAGAGAAGAGAATAGAGAAGAATCAACAAAACAACTCCAAACAGAAGTAAACTAGAGCCAAAACAGAACTATTTCCCATAATTAAGCCCCAATCTCTATACATTATAATCCTCATTCTCGTGATGACCTATAACAAGATTTGCATTTTCCTCTGATGGTATTTTCCTTAAGAGATGGACAACAAGGTCTTAATCTTCATCTCCCAGACCACTCTAGGGTTCTAAGCACAGGCTTTACAGGAATGTGGTGTTATGGGCCATTATCTTCAAATCATTTCCACACAAGTCTAGGAAAGTAAGACAGGCTAGGGTAAGCCTCTGGTTTTTAAAACTGCTAATCAAGGGCATCAGTTCTTAACTATATTGCTGTAAGATATGTCAGAAAACTTTTATTACCAGTAAGAAAAATGATATTTGTGAATGACTTAAGTTTTAATAATTATTAAAGTACTATACTACATGTAGTAAAAAATAATACATACTCATAAACTCAACTTTCCTGAGTTGCCATTAGGAAGCAACCCTGCCAAGCCCTTGATTTTGGATTTGTGGCCTCCAGAACTGTGAGGACAGACATTTCTGTGGTTTTAAGCCACTGAGTTTGTGGTTATGGAACCCTAGAAAATGAATACAATTATCTATCTTTTTAAGTTACTTCAGTTTGATATTGATTATGAAAGGTACATACATGCTATCAAACAGAAGAGACGTCAGGGAGAAAAAATCTCAGCATAAATGCCATGATTCCAAGTGCCAAGGTAATATAACATGCAAAATGTGATAATTTCACCAAAACCAAAACAAAGTGGAACAAACCCTCAAATACAGTTGTTTACATCCCCACCTGGCCTCCTCTGACATTTCCTTTGGATCAGTTTGGCTGTACCTCTTCTGTCAAGCAGGAGTTGGACTACATTTTGGTCAGCTCCTCCTCAGAAGGGAGCTACAATCTCTGCTCTAACAATCCCCAATGGTTGTCTTAACTTACTCTGTTCATCAATGGCTACCTACTAAACTTAGCTTTTTATCCATACATTTTCCAATCAGGTCATATTATTTTCTCCTGGTAGGCGAATGTTTACATTTATCCATTTTCCTAATACAAAGCTACTTCATATCAGTGTATTATTAGTCTCTAATTATAAAAAGATAATCCAGAAGAAAAAGTCCAGTCAATTTTATATAAGTTAAAAGATGGGAAACCTATTTTTAGGATTAACATTCCCTTCCTAAATATCTAACACAACACACTTACAGACTCTTAACACACCCTCGTTACATGAAGGGAGCAGCAGAGCAGAGAGCAATAAGCACCAAGGCCAGGTGGAGCCACAGACAATGTGGGCCCATCTCACTCCACAGGGAGAAGCAACTGCACTGTGCACAGAGTGCAATCTGGCCGAAGGGAAACGCCGTCTTAAAGAGCTTCAGATGCAGCAACCTTAAAGAAGGGTTGTGCCAGGAAGTCCACCAGATGAGGCTGCAAACCCATCAAAGGGCATCACACACTCTGTGCACAGGGCACACAGAACAATGCCTCCCACATCCTGTGACTTCCTGCGTGTGCCACTTGGACCACCACACCCCCTACCCGCACCATCTTACCTGGACAGACAAAATCAGCCACCTCATGACTAGGGTATTCACATGGTTTTCAGTTCTATAAATTCCTCCCCCTTAAGAATACATGTCTGTAAAATCAGAAATGATGAAAACTGGACTTGTGAGTGGCTTTGCAGTAGGGATTACAGGTCCAGAATAGAATAGGTTCAGTAACATATTTAAGATATTCAAAGGAAAACAATACAAGCCAAAGATTTAACATCTAAATAGTGACCATCAAGGATAAAAGTCACACATATTTTTTATGAGTACACACAAACACAGGAAGTATGATGACCAGGAGCTGAGGGACGACCCACTAAAGAATAAGCTCCGGAAACCAAAATGACTAGAGGCAGAGGCAAAGTTGTGGCTGCCGGGTGGTCTGTATTTATTTGTGGAGCTGCTGGCACATGATGGTGATAAAGGTGCAGCATGCCATGGTTACCAGCTCAGACAATGCAGACAAAGAACCACCACCAGAGAAGTGGTAGGGACGGGGAGAAGATGTGCAGGGGCCAACCGGGAGTGGGGTGTCCATCAGCTAACTGCAGTATTGGGTACTGTGGGGAGCCAACAAAAGAATCTAAGGGTTTGCTATAAAGGCATTAGGGTAAAAGGGAAAAAAAAAAAAGAAAGAAAGAAAAAAAAGAAAACAAGAAAGCCCTCTTAAATACCAAAAGGGTAAAAGCAAATAAAACAGAACAAGGTGGTTCCTTGTTATCTGTCATGTAAAAAGCGGACTTGGCTCACCTATTAAATGGAAAACAGTCTTGGATCGGTTCACAAAGCAAAATCAAGCACCATACTGCATATAAGATATACAGCTATAAAAGGCTGGGAAAATATAGAGAGAATGTATAGGACTCAGAAAATGTCACAAGAAACTTTATAGCTTAAATACCTATATCAATACAAATTTAAATAATAAAAATAAATTATTTAAACATATAACTGAGAAAGCCAGAAAAAGAATAAGTGAACCAAAAGAAAGGGTGGAATTATTACAAATAAAAGCAGATATTATTAAGTAGAAAAAGAATAGAACTAAGAAGCAAATCCAAAAGCTGGCTCTCAAGAGAAAATAATCAATCAAAACAAACCACTAACTATCTGATTAGGAAAAAAAAAAAGAAAGTTACAAGTGCTAAGAGAAGAAAATTTAAAAATTGTAAAAGATAAGAAAAAGAAAGGGATAGAGAGAAAAGTGTGTAGATTAAAAGAGACTTTAAAAAAAAACATATCAAATTTTAAGAATAAAAAAACACTAAATTATAGTGTCTAGGGATATACACTTGGTGATAAAACTATAAAGATTAGGGAAATGATTACCGTAAGAGTTTGGGAAGTGGTTATTTTTTGGGAGAGGAAGTAGATTATAATAGAAATGGGACATGTGGGGGGTGCTTCTGGGATGATTATGATCAAGTTCTATTCCTTGACCTGGGTGTGGTTACAAGGATGTTTGATTTATAAAAATGAAGAAAACCAGTAAAAAATCATTACAGGCAATTTTATAAAACTCTCTGCAATAAGTTAGAAGTAGATGAAACATATTTTTTAAAAAAACATTAAATTTAATGCTATTGCAATATAAAATCATGTTTTTTTCTTAGCGCTAAACAAATTAATTGTAAAATGCATTTAAGAAGAATAAGAAACTATTCTAAAATTCATATGGAATGAAAAAAGAGCCCAAATAGCCAAAGCAATCCTAACCAAAAAGAATAAAGCCAGAGGCATCACACTGGCATCACACTCAACTTCAGACTATACTTTAAAGCCCCAGTAACCAAAACAGCTTCTGTACTGGTACAAAAACAGACCCATAGACCAATGAACAGAACAGAAAACTCAGAAATAAAGCCACACACCTGCAACCATCCAATCTTCAACAAGGCCAGCAAAAACTGCGGTGGAGAAAGACCATCCTATTCAATACACGGTGCTGGAATAACTGGCTAGCCATATATAGAAGATTGAAGCCAGACCTCTATCTTTCACCATATACAAAAATTAACTCAAAATATATTAAAGATTTCAACGTAAGACCTCAAAATGTAAGATCCCGGAAGATAACCTAGGAAACACTCTTCTTGACATTGGCCTTGGCAAAGAATTTTTGGCTAAGTTCCCAAAAACAACTGCAACAAAAAACAAAAATTGGCAAGTAGAATTTAATTAAATGAAAGAGCTTCTGCACAGCAAGAGAAACTACTGACAGAGAATACAGACAACCTACAGAATGACAGAAATTATTTGCAAACTATGCATCTGACAAAGGCCTAATATCCAGAATCTACAGGGAACTTACGCAAAAAAACAAATGACCCCATTAAAAAATGGGCAAAGGACATGAACAGGCACTTCTCAAAGATATACAAGTGGCCAACAAACATGAAAAAGACTCAGTACCACACAGCACTAGAGAAATGCATCAAAACCACAATGAGATACCATCTGACACCAGCCAGAATGGCCATTACTAAAAAGTCTAAAGACAACAGATGCTGGCAAGGCTGAGGAGAAAAGGGAATGCTTTATACACTGTTGACGGGAATGTAAATTAGTCCAGCCACTGTGGGAAGTGGTCTGGAGACTTCTCAAAGAACTTAAATAGACGTACCATTCTATCCAGCAACCCCATTACTGGGTATATATCCAAAAGAAAATAAATCATTCAACCAAAAAGACACACGCACTCATATGTTCATCGCTGTACTATTAACAATAGTAAAGACACAGAATCAACCTAGGTGCCCATCAATGGTAGACTGGATAAAGAAAATGTGGTGCCCATATACCATGAAATACTACACAGCCATAAAAAAGGAATAAAATCACATCTTTTGCAGCAACACGGATGGAGCTTGACTTAATCCTAAGCAAATTAATGCAGGAACAGAAAACCAAATGCCACATGTTCTCACTTTTAAATGTGAGCTAAACATTGAGCACACATGGACACAAATATGGGAACAACAGACACTGGGGACTACTAGAAGGTAGAGGGAGTGGGGGTGGGTTAAAAAAACTACCTATTGAGTACTACGCTAACTAGGTGACAGGATCTGTACTCCAAACCCCAGCCTCATGCAATATTTTCATGTAACAAATCTGTAAATAGACCCTCTGTATCTAAAATAAAAGGTGAAGAAGAACCAGTAAGCACAAATAAGCAGACTACTCTGAGTAAGAGCTGCAGTGGTGAAGACTCTAGCCCCAGCTGACATGAAAACGCAGTATAAAGCCTCTCTGTTTACATCAGTGTGATGAGAGAAGTCCAGGAAGACAGAGAGAAAACCCCGTAGTCCCAACTGCCCATGGAAATTTAGTATGGGAAAAAGAGATATCTCAACACAGCAGGGAAGGGGCTTTTCAGTTAGTGGTACTGCTACAGTAACTGGACAGCTACTGCACAAAGACACAAACAGATTTGTTCCTCACAGCACGCTCCAAGATAAATTCCAAATGGAGCATAAGTTCTCTTCTCTCTCCCCTGAGGCATAATTCATACACAGCAGAATAGACTTTTAAATACAGTTCAGGGAGTCCTGACCTGTGTACCTCCTGTAACACATACCCAATCAAGACACCATAGAAAGCTCCATATAGCTGTTAAGTCAATCACCAGGGAGGCTCTCAACTCTGCCTCTCCTTGGGAGCTAAGAGGTAAGCCACTATTGCGAGCCCTGTGCTGATGCTGGCCCCAGACACGACTGACAGTACAGTCAGACTACGTGACGTCTGGCTTGCCTATTAATTTTCTTAGTGATAACTTAAAAAGACTTTTAAAGACGATTTTAGACTTGCATAAGAGTTTCAGAGGCAGGGCACACGGTGCCCCAAGTTTCCACCCACCTTCGTGCAGCCACAGAACAAGGATCAACACCATAAGAGGAACTCTGGCATGGTACTCCCAGCTCAACCATAGGCTTTGTTGTTTCGCCAGGCCGCCCACCAGAGCCCGTCTGCTCCTGGGCCCGGTCCAGGATCCACGCTGTGCTTAGCTGACACACTTCCATGGCCCCCCATGCCAGAAGAGTTTGCAGTCTCCTCTCATCACCTTGAAGAGTACTGGTCAATTATTTTGTAGAATGTCCTTCAAATTGGGTTTGTCTGCTGTTTTCTCCTGATTCAACTTAGGGAAAACCACCACAGGTGATGTGCCATTCACACAGCACCACAGGTACCTGCTGCCAATACGATGTCACCTTTGAGCTCTTGGTTGGGGCAGTGTCTGCCAGGTTTCTCCACTGTAAAGTATTGTTCCCTTTGTAATGAAGAGCTATTTCGGGGGAGACTTGGCAGATATTCTATTTCTCCTAATTCTTTCATCTATTAGAAAGATTTCACCTTGCTGCATCTGCCAAGGGACTGTGCTTATACCAATTATCATGGTGGCTTTCTATTTCCCTTATTCCTTCTACATTTATTAACTGGAATTATCCTGCAAGGAAGAGCTGTTCCTTATCCCTTACTTATGCATTCATTTATGTATTGATATCAGCCTAAATGGATGGCTATTGCTTTTCTTTTTTGGTTATAATCCATTACTACTGTTGTTTATCCTGTGGCTAGAACTGCTCCAGCTTTGGCCAACGGAGCACTTTTTGGCGGGCATCTGCCCTTCTGACATCTGACAGGCTCCCATCACTCACCTTTCACTTGCCCTACCCCAGCCCTGGAACCAAACCCTTCCCTGAGGAGCCCTTAGGATCCAGTATCTCAGCCTGGCTCTGGTTACTGATGCAGGTGTCACTGCTCTAAGGCCCTCTGTGGGCAGACTTAGGAAACAGATGTGTTATATATGCATAGACCCCCATTTCTCTCTCTCTGAAAAAACCAACAGCCCTAGTTCATGCTGACACCTCCAACCCTGATCCAGAACCACAGGATAACTCTAGTACCATCCTTCCTTATTTGTAACTTCTTCCTAGAATATACACAGTTTTGAGATTGCTCACCCACGCCCCTATGAGAAACAAGTACACCAACTAGAGGTTTTGTCTTCAGCCTTACAGCATCCTGTCAAAACACTGTTTTCCAAAGTTACTGATAGGTCAGCTAATTCCACATCCACTTCACTATGGTTATTGCAGCAGTCCCTAACCTTTTTGGCACCAAGGACCAGTTTCTTAGAAGACAGCTTCTCTACAGACTGGGGCGGGGAGCGGGGGATGGTTTTGGGATGAAATTGTGCCACCTCAGATCATCAGGCATTAGTTAGAGTCTCATAAGGAGTGAGTGCGCAATCTGGACCATTCACATGCACAGTTCACAACAGGGTTCATGCTCCTATGAGAATCTAATGCTGCTGCTGACCTGACAGGAGGCAGAGCTCAGCCAGTAATGCCTGCCTGCCCTCTGCTCACCTCCTGCTCCGTGGCCCAGTTCCTAACAGGCTACGGACTGGTACCGACCCGTGGCCTGGGGGTTGGGGACCCCTGGATTATGGGGTAAGTCTGCAATACCATTTGATTCATCTGTCACAGTTTGTATCATTTGGGCACTCCCCCCAATAACACACACACACACACAAACATCCTTGTTGATTTTAGTGAAATTTTGTGGGGCACAGTTCCATGGGTTTTGACAGGTGCACAGTCAAATCTAACACAGTCCCATCGCTCCCCAAACTGCCTCTCACTCTCTTTGTGATCAACTCCTTTTCCCCAACTCTTAACCCCTGGCAACCGTTGATTTGTTCTTCCTCCTTACGGTTGTGCTCTTTCTACAGCATCCTTTAAATAGAATCATACAGTATGGAGGCCTTTCATGTTTGGTTTCTTTCACTAAGTAAAACGAATTTAAGATTCATCCATGTTGTGTGAATCAACAGTTTGTTCCTTTTGACCTCTGACTGGTATTCTGTTGTAGAGAGGTTACCACAATTTGTTTATTCATTCACCGGTTGAAGGACATCTGGTTTTGAGTGTTGGCAACTACTGAATAAAACCCTATTAACAGTCACATGCAGGTTTTGTGTGAGCATGAATTTTCACTTACCTTGGGTAACACCTAGGAGTGACACTGCTGGGTTCTAAGGCAGTGTAACACAGTAAGAAGCTGCTACACTGTTTTCCAGAGCAGCTGTGCCATTCTGCATTCCCAGTAGCAGGGCTGGAGAGCATATTCCTGCTAGCGCTTGGCACTGTCCTTGCCAGCACTGGGATGCTTTGTGGTTGTTCTTTCATCTTAGCTACTGATGTAGGCCTGTGCTGGTACCTTATGAGGAAGGTGCACAGCCTTCCAAATCACCTGGGCCCACTGTGGCAGTCTCATTCTCCAGAACATACTGTTACATTTCTAGCTGGTCAGCTGCTTGCCCCAAATGGTACTGTGGCCTCAGGCTAGCTGCAGTGTTTATCTTCTGGATTGCTTGCATTTGTTTCCCTAACAATAAATTATGTTGGGCATCACGTGCTTATTTTTCTCTGCTTATTTGCATGGGCTTCTTTGCAATCCATGCAAGTCGTCTGGTGAAGTACAGGTTCACCAAACCTACTGCCCAATTTTTTACTGGGTTGTTTTCTTATTGTTGAGTTCTAAGTGTTTTTTGTGTGTTCTGGATACTAACTCTTTGTCAGATATGTGACTTACAAATGTTTTCTCTGAGAGCAGAATTTTAAAATTTTAATAAAATGCAAATACAGATTTTTTTTCTTTTATAGATTGTGCTTTTGGTATGATATCCAAAAAACTCTGCCCAAGATCATGCAGACTTTCTTTTGGGTTTCTTCCCTAAGTTCTACAGTTTTTGCATTCTACATTTAGATATATGATCCATTTTGAGTTCATTTTTGTATAAACTGTGACCTGTATAGGTCAATTTTTTTTCTCTTTTTTTTTTTGCATATACACATCTAGTCTTCCAGCACCTTTTGTTGACAAGATTACATTTTCTCCATGGACTATATTAAGAGATGCCTTTACATCTCTGCCAAAAATAAACCAACCACTTTTGTATGGACTTATCTGGGGTTCTCTATTCTGTTCCACTGACCTGTGTATCTATCTTTTCACCAACACCACATACCACTCTCTTGATTGTGGTGATTTTATATTTTATAGTAAATCTTGTTCTTTTTTCTTTTTTTTTTTTTTTTTGAGATGGAGTTTTGCTCTTGTTGCCTAGGCTGGAGTGCAACGACAGGATCTCTGCTCACTGCAACCTCCGCCTACCAGGTTCAAGTGATTCTCCTGACTCGGCTTCCTGAGTAGCTAGGATTACAGGCACCTGTCACCATGCCCGGCTAATTCTCTTTTTTTTTTTTTCCCGTAATTTTAGTAGAGACAGGGTTTCACCATGTTGGCCGGGCTGGTCTTGAACTCCTGAGCTCAGGTAATCCGCCGCCTTGGCCTCCCAAAGTGCTGGGATTACAGGCCTGAGCCACGGCACCTGGCCATCGCTCTGCCTTTCTAATGATGACTTTAGATACGGAGTTTTTAATATGTAGAAGTTCATCATTTTTTTTCTTTCACAGTTTGTGGTTTTTGTGTGTAAGCAATCTGCCTACTCTACATTGTGAAAATATCCTGTTTTCTTCTTAAAACTTTACAGTTTTGGCTTTTACAGTTCATTCTACAATCCATCTAAAATTAATGCTATATCCACAATAAGAGTTAGTAGTAGAGGTTCATTTTTCCTCACATGTTTATCCAGTTGAAAAATCCTTCCCTTCCCAATTGAACCATGTTGGTTGCAAAAGCTTTGCTTTCTCCGGTTGTTGCACTGTGCATCCTAGTGTTTTGTAAACTATTCTTATCTTCTCAATTTTTTATAAGTGTAAACAGAGAAAATATAATTTCTTTTAAAGGGTTCTCTTACTTAATAAAGAAATAGGCTAGGTACAGTGGCTCACGCCTATAATCCCAGCACTTTGGGAGGCCAAGGCCGGTGGATCACCTGAGGTCAGGAGATCAAGACCATCCTGGCCAACATGGTGAAACCCTGTATCTACTAAAAATACAAAAATTAGCCGAGTGTGGTGGTGAGTGCCTGTAGTCCCAGCTACTCAGGAGGCTGAGGCAGCAGAATTGCTTGAACCCGGGAGGCGGAGGTTGCTGTGAGCAGACAGCACGCCACTGCACTCCAGCCTGGGTGACAGAGCGAGAGTCTACCCGCCTCCAAAAAAAAAAAAAGAACCAACAACGAAAGAAAGAAAAGAAAAGGAATAAAATGTCTAATGTTTTTCGCCCACCAAACTAGCTAAAGTAATTACAAAGACAAGGCTGCTGTAAACATCTTGTGCACTGTCCCCAAAAAGCAGATGGCATGGAGCAGACAGCATCTTTAGATGAAGACATACATGCAGCCACACAAGGCACACAGATGCATTTCAGCCATTATTCCCTCATGATGAAACCCTCCCCTTGTGCAGTGTGTAACTTGCACTGACACACACACATCTTGGGTGAAGTGCGAAGTAATGGGAATTTGTGTACACTACTATTCAGAGTATAAACTCGTGCAAAATTACAGAAAGTAATGTGGCAATACTAGAATTTTAAATATACAATTCTATTAGGAACTTAGATTTCATAAATACTCACACAAGTATGCAAAAAGATATTCACAGATGACCCATGCTATACCATTAGAAATAATGAAAAGTGGCCGGGCGCGGTGGCTCACGCCTGTAATCCCAGCACTCTAGGAGGCCGAGGCGGGTGATCACGAGGTCAGGAGACCGAGACCATCCTGGCTAACACGGTGAAACCCCGTCTCTGCTAAAAATACAAAAAGTTGGCCGGGCGTGGTGGTGGGCACCTGCAGTCCCAGCTACTCAAGAGGCTGAGGCAGGAGAATGGCATGAACCTGGGAGGCGGAGCTTGCAGTGAGCCGAGATAGCGCCACTGCACTCCAGCCTGGGCGACAGAGCGAGATTCCGTCTCAAAAAAAAAAAAGAAACAATGAAAAGTGGGAAATAGCCAAAATGATGCCCCTGGAAACTTGGACAAATAATTTATGGTGTACCTAAACAACGAAATGCCATCATTATAATGAATGAGGAACTCAACAGCACAGACATGGAACAACTTTCAGGAAATACAAGTGGCAGAAAAGGACGAACATGCAATGCATTAGGAGAACATGGTGACACCACCTCACTGGAAAGGGAAAGAGGTGCATGACCTGTGACCCTGCAGTTCTGTTTCTAGGCACAGACCCAGGGACCCTGTGCAAGACAATGCGGATTTACAGGTTATTTCAGTTAATGGAACTCTACCTTCCAGCTGCTCAGGCCAAAGCGTTAGTCTCACCCTCAACCCTCTTAGTGCACCATACACATTCCATGTGTCAGTTCCACCTGCAGAATACACCAAGGATTTGAGCCCTTCCTCACCCACCACCTCCTTTCTCTCCAAGCCATGATCATTCCCCATGGGGGTTAACCCAAGCCTCTTAAGAACTGGTCCACTTGCTTCTGTCCTGCCTCTTGGAAGTCTGTTTTTAACACAGTAGCCAGAATAATCCTGTTAAAGCATAGGCCTGAACAAATCACTCCTCTGCTCAAAACCCTGATTCCCCACTTCACTCAGAAAAGCCCTAGTCCTTACCATGACAACAGACAACAGCTACTTCACAGCTGGGACCCAGTAAGGCTAGGATCTTGTCTCCTACTGGCCCCGCTTCCGGGCTCCCCTCCTCAATGCTGGAACCCTGCTCTCCCTGAATATGACAGACGATGTACTCCTGCCTTGAGGCCTTTGCACTTTTTCTTTCCCTGCTGGGGAGGCCCTGCCCTCAGACATCCATTCAACCTGTTCTCATTGCCTAAGTTTCCTTCCACAGAAGCCTTCTTAGAGGCCACTCTCTGTAGATTTTCCTCCAACACCACCCGTCCTTAGCATTTCTTATCTCCCACATATTACCACACTCGCTACACTATGGAACTCATCTTGTCCATTGCCTATCGGTTTCAGCAGAATGCAAGCTCCATCAGACATGGGTTTTTACGTTTCATTTATCGCTGTATCCTGACACCATAGCACATAGTAAATCCTTAATACATTTGGACTAAACAGTTGTAACAGTACGTGTAATAACAAGACCAGAGACATCTCTAAGTCTGGCTCCTGGGTAGATTTTATCTGCCAACAAAGGAGTAGAGGTAGGACTCTGGCCCATTCCATTTCTAAAGAAACCCTTTCTGGAGGGGGGGAAAGCTGTGTCCTTCCCATCCAGAGCAGAGCAAAGCCACTACCCCTCACGTAGGAAAAATACCTAGGACTCTACCCCTGGGGGTAATCAACAGGCAAAGGGCAACACACTTACTGTTCCCTGTGAGATAATTAACGAAAATGAGCCTCTGTTCAGGTGTTCTGGACAAAAAATAAAGATTCAGGATAAAGTTAATAAAGATGAAAATTTTAAAGCAACTTAAGGTTCTGAGAAGAAGTCTGATGGCTCTGGATTTCCTGGTGACACAAGAGATCTGGTGGTTTTGGAAAGATGGGGAAGGAGGTGTGTAGGGAGCCAAACATCAGAGGAGAGGGAAGGAGGTTTGAAATACTGATGACACAGAGGGGAGTAGAGCAGGCCAACCAAGCAAACACAGTGGGGCTGTGGGCCGCATGGAGGCCCTACAGGCACATAGCAGATGACCAAGAAACATCAGTTTACAGAGTGAGTGGAAGAATAAATGAGTGAGCAAGTGAAAAGAGCAAATCAACGAGTGGGTGAACAAGGAGGAGCAAGCAATGGGAGAATAAATTCAGGAGAAAGCAAGTGAGTGAATGGATGATGTCCCCGCTGTGTTCTCTGGTTGGAATCTTCTTTCTTACATTTATTAGCTGCTCATGTGTTAGTTCATTCAGGGTTGGGAATATGCCATTTGAGTGTGTTTTTTTAAAAAAGACTGGGATAGAGTTTAGGGTATTGGCAAGAGTGTTACTGAAACAATGGATCACGGAATATAAGCTGGACAAAAGGAGACATGAAAAAAAGATGCATAGGATAGAAAAAATAAGTCAACAGTTGAGGTGGTAGTCAGAAAATCTGGAAGGTGAGAAGATTATGCTTAAGGACTCGGATGCCCAAATTCATGGGTTTGGACCATGGGAGTGGGTGGCTGAGACAGAGAAGAGGAGAGAAGGAGATGCTAGGAACAAAGAGGACAGTACCAAGGCCAGAGACTGTGAGTCCCACGGGTGGACACTGAAACCACCAGGCAACAGCAGGGATTGGGGTGGAGAAAATGACTGTAATTCTTTGCAGACTCTGACATCTGGTGAGCATGACCATGCAGGGGGTGACTGTGCAGAACAGGATCTGAGCTAGAAAAAGGGAACTTCACCCTTCACGTTCTATGCTTCAGGACACATGAATTTTTTGGTGTTTTTCATTTACAATGAGCACATGTTGCTTTATAACTGACAAAACCCACAAATTTGGGGAAGAGATAATATTAAAGTCAGAGACAAGAGTTTACGATCCAGAGAAAATCATTAATTTAAGAAGCACTAACAACAAATACTGCTTGAAACAGTTATTGCTGAGTCCAACACTGAAATTAATTTTCTTTTTCTTTCCTGTCACTAAAGAAAGGCTATAAGGAAGGTCATCTGGATTTTTGCTGAAACCTGTAACAATACTCTAAACATCCTAAGGGGAAAATGTCAATGTGCTAACCAGGATATTTACTTAAATGGATACAGGATGTCTCCTCTCCAAGGTACAGTGGCTTTTGAGCCCAGTACATACTTCAAGGGCTAGAAGATCTCCTGAATTCTCTATCCCTCACGGTAACCACAGACTATGTTCACATTCTCATAAGGGAACCAAAAATGTAGCTTCTTCTATCTTGTTTCCTTGGGGGATGCACAATTTAAAAATGCTTTTTACAGAATTCCATTATCTTGGGATATCCTGGGAACTACTAGAGTTGTAGATAATTTTGGTAGAACCTTAAATTTATGATGGCTCCCATTGCCAAGCCCACTGAGAACCAAATTACCAAAATAAATGTTAAGACATTCAAATTTGAATAGAAAATATAATGTTTTATGAGGTATAAATAAAAATAATGTAATAAAAATGATTTAGTAAATTCAATGCAAAGACCCCAGAAGCACCTCTGCCAAAACTGAGCTGAATGTGTTACATTTGACTACACACTCCCTTGTCAAATGTCAACTTCACAAAAGACAAGGAACAACTTCTTATATATCCGCAACAATGCCTCTAGTTATACTGAAATAACAATAGGCAATTACAGTGCCCATAATAACACTGAACGCTGACGGAAAAAGTTAGAAATTCTTAAACATATATAGTATTTAGACACTCTTCGTCAATATCTTTCCTTTACAGGAATCATACAATTTCTGTCGTCAAACATAAAACTGAGTGGCAGCAACACCATGCTGGAGAGAAGACCCAGCCAGATTATTTACTTACATTTCCCCAGCTGAACCTTCAGAGTCCTTCTCAGGGCCACCCTTTTGTCTTATCCACTCAAACTGTGACTCACTCTTTTACTGATCCTGACCCTCTGTCCAGCTGTGCAGACATCACCAAAGGCAGCACTCAACATTTCTCACCTGTCTACTGAAACCCTTAACTGGCTGTCCTCTCTTCAATCTGGATCCCAGCCGACCTACCGTCTATTCTGAATCAACAGCCTAATAAAAGGCTTCCTTAGGTCAGGTTCAAGATGAATCCTCTGTCCACCAAACTATGCTTAAACCTCAGTAATATCATGAATGTTGTTTGAAAGAGCAGCTTAATCAAGGATTCAGAGTATGAACTGGCTGGCTGCCCCGAGATCAACCATGTTGAATTGCTTAATTTCTTACCAATGTTATCTAAACTTTTAATACTAAAATGAGTTGAAAAGTAAGCAGAAGGATACTAAAGGCCTTCTATTTTCATGCACATTCACAAAAAAGAAAATTAACAAAGTTAGGTAGAATCTTGATTACCTAAATTATTTTCACTATAGTTCTTTTTCTACGTTTAGAAAGTCCACCTTAAATCAAAGAATCGGAAGTACTATGTTTCTCAAAGACATGTGGGGGAAAGAGAAGGCCATTTATGTAGTGATTTTAAATGGTGGTTACATATGGTCTTTCTTATCTTTTTAAAATCTATTTTAGGTTCAAAGTTAAATGTTTTTTCCTTCCAGAGAAAGGATTATATCTACTGCAGTTTCAGGTCACCAATAGCCTCTACCCACAGGTTTGGATTTGCATTTTGGTAGGAACGAACAGAAGTCAGAGGAAAATGAACAAGACGGCAGAGTAGGAAAGGGGGGGTCCCAGTACCGCAAAGCAACTAGGTGGGGTAAAGGGTGGTGCTGACTAGTTCTCGCTCACTGTGCCCCACAGGCGGCAGCCAGGGTTGCCGTCATAAAGCCTTTTTGCTCAGGGATGTTTGTGTTAACAGCAGCCATTGGTCAGAGGGGTGGATCTGAAGCTAAGTTTGGGGGAAGGGGAAAGGGAGACAGAGGGGTAGCAAGTTATGCAGAGAAAACATATCTCGACTGTATTCTCCAATTCTATGTGTGCAGAGTAAAAAAAAAAACAATTCTCAGACATTTAAAATGTGTTTGAGATGATGGGAAAAAGAACACATGAGGGAAAAAACAAATTCCCACAAATTCCTTACTGTAGATGCAGCAGTAACACTGTACTTCAAGCATTACAGCTTTTTTTAAAACTGACATTCTGTAATATATCTCCCCATACTAAAATCCACATTTAATAGTGGCTATTGGGAGTAAATGTGAGACACCTAACATTTCTAGATATAGTCAACCACCTTTAAATTTTTAAAAAATTGCCATAAAAATTGTAAGATAGTAAAAATGACCTAGAAAATTCATAACTGTATAACATTATGCAATACCAACAGCATAATTACAAGTCTTAAATAAGTTTTACAGCTATCAACATTAAATAAATCTTAGCATGGCAGAGAACTGCTATAATATAAGTTTAACATATTATGTGTTATCCTCACAAAAACTAAAATAGAAAATTAATTTCTGCTTCAAATACTGCAAAAGCCAGTCTCTGGTCTAAAGTTACTCAACTTCTGTCAGAAAAACATACGGCCCACCAAGTACACAGTTGATAATTACCCAAATGTAAAATAATATACAATAAATGACTAGACTCATGACATTCCAGGGAGGCTATCTCAACACCTTCCTAGCCCTCCAAATTCTCAAACACTACTGTGGTAGGCACTGCAGTCATCATACTATACCCACCTACCCTGGTTCTGTGCTCATGCAGTCTCTGGTTTTTACCTGGACACATGGCTGGGCCACAACCCCCAGCCTCCCTTGCACTAGTGCTCTAGCCAGTAAGGTATGGGCAATAATGCAATGCATGTAACTTTTGGATTGCGCCACTGAAGCACAGGTTGCGTGTCTACCCTTCGGCCCGAGCACAAATGTGGCAGGTAATAAACACACCGTTTTGGACCATGCAGGTAAGACCGCACTCTTGGGATGGCAGAGCAACAAGACAGACTGTGCTCGGCCCCTTGACAACGTTACGAGCAAAGTCATCATGCCAACTCAGGTTTTTAAGGGAGAAAAACTGATGTGTCTTGTGTAAGTCACTATTATTACATCTCTGATATATGCCACCAAAACTGTATATTTTAATTTCCTCAGGTTCCTCAGCTATAATGTGGGGTTAATAATACCTCTCTCCCAGATTACTGTGAGAATTAAATGTTTTAAATTTAAAAAAAAAGAAAAAAGCATCTATGTATGAATATTAGGCAATCTACTAGCCTCATTTTTTAGCTAAATAACTTGTTTCTTCACACCAGCCTTCTGGGTGGGCAAGTGTCAAAAGTTATGGAGCTTTGCAGGGACTTGAAAAATAGGTAAGACCATACATGCTACATTGTCAAATGACTGGTTCTGCTCAGCTGTAACTTACATGCTGTGATTGATGTTACAATGGTTATTCTCTCTTTCAAGTTTCTGACTACAGGATTCACATCTCTTCCAGCCATCTTCTGTCTTAATCCAACTCCATCCAGGAGATCTCCAGTCCTGACCCAAAAATGGCATAGTTCTCCTATAAAAAAGTTAATTTATGTTAAAAAGTATATATAATGCACAAGTTTCTTTTCACTTAGAACATTTATTCATTAACTTTAAAGATTAAAGTTCTTAACATTTAAATAGCTGCTCATTAATTAAATGTTGGCTGGACAGTAGTGACAGTGACAATAACATAGTACTTTGATTGTACTAAAGTGATAAAATGGGGTAAGTAAAGGTGGTTTTACTAGCCTAACACTGCATATGCCATGAAAGGTTTACCAGAGGTGACATCCAAGCTCATACCTGAAAAACAAGCAGGGGTCAGTGAGTGTGGAATAAGGAATATAATCCCAAACAAGTATTCTCTCTTTGCCAGAAGTTGGGAGCAACCGAAAATGAAATGTACTCATGTTCAGCAACTCCAAGTAGTTCAGTTTGGTTGAAGCTTACAATAGATGAGAGCCAGCAGGCCAGAATTAAGGATGGAGAAGTCATTTAAAGCCTGATCAAGTCAGAGGAGCTGGACACTATTCTGAGGGCAATGAGGGGCCAAAAAAGGGATGTAAGCAGGTAAAGTGATTCAATTAGATTTGTGGCTTACAAAGAACTCAGTATCACACTGGGAGAACGTATGGGGTGAGGGTCACCTGGAGGAAAGGAGTTAGGACTGGAGGCTTCTGAATGTTGGCCTTTAAAAGGTGAGAGTGTACAGTGGCAGAAGAAACAGAAGAGCAGAGACTGCAGAAACATTTAGGAGACAGAGTCAAACAGCACCCGACGACTGGCTGGAAACGTGAGGAGGAAATCAAGGAAGTTATCTAGATTTTGTTTTGTAGCTTCTGGTTCTGGGATAAGGCACACAGGAAGAACAGCAGGGTTTTATTAGGGGAGGAGAGATAAGGGATATTAATTTCAGCTTTGGACATGCCTGTTCAGTCTGAAATACTAGACTCCAGGTATAAAAATTATGACTTAAAAAATGATGCAACTTTGTGATTGACTTCATGAAGTTCATGATTTGATAAGAACAAGACCTCGAATGCTAGTTCTTCCCATTGACTCGATTTCTGCTCCTCTTGGTCAGTGGTTTACAACCACTGCTGTGCATGAACATCACAGGAAGCTTTTTAAACATTCAAGTGCTTAGTCTCATCCTGGTCCAGTTAAATGTGAATATTTGGGGGTGAAGGCTAAGTTTAAGTAGTTTTTAAAGGTCCACAGATGATTCTCATACACAGTGAGACTGTGCATGAGGCTAAAAACCACCTCAGATGTTCACACTGCTGACTGAAAATGTCACATCCCAGAAAGGCTCCCTGACTCCCTGTCCAAACAGCACCCTTCTGCTGCCTCAACACCACCCCTACCAGCCTAAGCCATTATCTATTGCCTTCATAGTTGTAAGGGCTGTCTGAAAAGATCAATGTGTTTATTATCTGTTTTCCTCCAAGAAAATGCAATGTCTCATTCAGTTCTGTATTTCATTACCTTGAACAATGCCAGGAATACAACAGGAGCTCAGTAAGTATTTACTGAATGAATAAATATATATAGATCCATGGTTCAGAAGAGAGTTAGACTGGAGAGAGAGGAAAATCATGAGCATTTAGATACTAATCAAAACCACACAAACAATATCACAGAATATGTAGAGAGGGAAATCAAGAGAGAAAAGAAAAAAAAAAAACCTAAGAAATATCACCATTTAAGGGACCAGCAGATAAAAGCCAAGTAGGAAAACTGAAAAGGAAGAGACAAAAAGGTACAGGGAGAAGTAGGAAGTCAGGAGAAAAATGTATTTCAAGAAAGAAATGATCGACAGAAACGAAAATGTTATAAAAAAGCCAAGCATGGCAAGAGTTGAAAATATACGTTGAATTTAGCTACAGAAAGGTAGCTGAATTACTCAAGCAAAAGTGGTTTCTGTAATGTGTTATTTTAATTTCATGTCCCGAACAGACTTAAGGGTATTTCATAATGTAGAATATTTATATCATAGAGAATAATGTAGAATATTTACATCATGGAGAATAAATGAGAGATGAACATCTCCAAACACCACCTCCCAACTATATCTAGTATAATAAACAAAGAACCAACTATTAAAAGGGCACTTATACAATCCTAGAAGATACAAAAAAAAAAAGAGGAAGGAAATTACATAGACTTCAACAATATTCCTGGATCAACCACAAATGCTTAATTCTTGACTGGTGTAGGAAATGTATGATGAAGTAATTATTCTTTACATGAAGAAAATC
Source organism: Theropithecus gelada (assembly GCF_003255815.1). Taxonomy (NCBI): domain Eukaryota; kingdom Metazoa; phylum Chordata; class Mammalia; order Primates; family Cercopithecidae; genus Theropithecus; species Theropithecus gelada. The sequence goes on from NC_037676.1 coordinate 11,353,156, forward strand.
TCAAACCTTGTTAAACTCACTTATAGTCAAAACATATCTTTTTCAGTCACATAATGATTTAAATTCTTGCTTTAGAAAATACTTTAAATATTTCTTAAATTTCAGCACGATTTTGATAAACTGTCTCACAGATCTGCTTCACAACTACTGAACATCCTAAAATGCAAAACTCAATGGCCACGTTCAGTCAACCTAGAGTTATCTAAAACCGTCTCTAATAGCATACAGCTGATTTTATGATTTTCAAGAACATTCCCACCAAAGGCAGCAAAGACCATGAAGTAGCACATAACTGTTTGAAGTAGCACCTTGAGTCTCATAAAACACATACAACAGAAAACGGCTGCCAGAACATCTCTGATAATTATTCTCTCTCAATATCAGCTTGAAACTGTGGATTCAGAAATCTATGTTTTAAAAAAACCAAGTGGATAATCCTGGAAAATATTGCTAACAGACCAAATACAGGATTACTTCAATGACAAACATTTGAGCACCAACTAAATGTTACTATGCTAGGTGTTCCTGCCCTCAAAAGTGTGCAATTTAGCTAAGGAACTAAAAAAGAACAATAGCAAAACACACACAAATTCCATACAAATGTAATATAATAAAGTATGTTTATGTGTAGATATGTGCGTGTGCATGTATACATACATACACATTATGTCCACAATCTTGTAACTTGTGGTAAAGAGAGAATAACTAAATTTGAGCAGAAAGCAAATCAGTTGGGAAAGCTCTGATGAGAAACTAGGACTTGATCTTCGCCCTAAAGTATGGTTAGATCTTAAATGAATGGAGAGGCAAGGCAAAAAATATCAATCATGGGAATGGTGGGTGAATAAGTATAAAGGTCAAAATGTGTGCCACGATTTGAGAAAAATAAGCAGAAAAGATTGGATAAAATGGAGAAAGTTTACGGGAGGACTGGTACATAAGCTGCAAAAATGACTAGAAGCCAGATCATAGAAGAATATCAAAGAATATCAAAGGTGTTTAGACCTTATTCTGTAAGTAATCAAAAGTTTTTCAGCAACAGATTAGTGAGCAGTGTTGTTTTGAGAATAAAAATTTTCTAGGGCTTGTAGGATAGATCAAATGAAAAACATGGAGACAGAAAATAACAACTAGGCAACAAACATCTTGCCAACAGAACCTTATCTAGTTGACTTCCTATGTACATCCCGGTATCCTCAGCTAACAAAATATTTTAAAACTTGGTAACACACAAACATCGTACTTATTTGTTGGGATACTATGCCCACTTATCATTTAATACACTTATCTTCTAGTTTCACAATCTCTAAAACATTTACATAAAGAGCCTGCCTAGTGTTTCCATTACTATAACCAATTCTTTTACAACTACCTAAACTCTACAGATAATTCATTTTAGCAACTCAGTGAGAAATGAATAGTTTGGTCTGAATTTCTCAGCTGCTAAGTTTGATTTTGTAAGGGTTGAAAGGAGTGAAATGCAGCCATAGAAATAAAAAAATAGTCCATGCCCAAATTCTTTATTTTCAACACAGAGGAAAAGATTTGTTTTTCTGAAGATATGTGTACCTCACAGATTTGTCATGGTATGCTCTTTGGATCACAATGAAGTTTTATCTTAAAGCATAATCTATACAGCTCATGAACTAAAGCACAAACTCTGGATGCAGATTAAAAAAACAAAAAACAAAAAAAACAAAAAAAGACAAGTTGCAATTTAAAAGGTCTGGGGTCTGGATCTCAAATTTTCAAAAATACTCCCAATCTGAGGCATCTGAGTTTATAAATCAGAAAACAATGTTACTAAAGTTTTATAGAATGATGACGACCCACTGCTTTTAATGGGAATGTATTTGTTCAGTTAAAAAATAATGTGAATTGCTAGAGCTTTATACGCTTAATTAAAATTACCTTTGTTTTGGGAATCTGCAAATACAAAAAAACTAGAAATTACTCCTGAAAATTATTAAATTTTTAAGAGCAAGCACTCAAAGGGTGTAGCTTGTATAATTTGCAAATTTTAAGCACATTTTATGCCAATTTATTTCAGAGAGCCTGCAATGATGAACTATTTTAAATCTTCCCTTAATTTCTATTTCATGTGGTAGGACATGTGGGTGAGGTACTTCAGTAGAAAAGGACTTTATGAAGTTCATTTGCTGGTGGAAACTCTTGTCATGAGAGACTCAGAACAAAAAAAGGTATTTCCTTCAACAAGCATATTTTTTTCTTAACAATAATAAAGGCAAACATTTATTAGAGCCTACTGTAGGCTAGGCATTACTCTAAACAATCTACATATGTTGTCTCATTTAATCCTCACACTGTCTTCCAAGGTAGAAAACATTATTCTTGTTTTACAAGTTTAATTACCTCTTTTATAGACGAAGACACGGAGGCAAAGAGTTTAGCAGAGCTGGGATTCAAACTGATGGAGTCTCACTCCAGGATCCATGCTCCTAACCACTATATGTTTATAATAGCAGCTCCTGAAAACCCTATAAAAACAGATGCCATTAAATTATAAGCTTTCTAACATTTTTTAACCGTCTATTACATATCACTAATATGATCTCAAGTAATGATGAATCTAAATATAAAGACACTAAAACAAGGAAAAGGAAAACAAGATAGGAAAGAAAACTCCAGTCCATTTCAAAAGACCACATGTGATTCCCTATTTGTTTTGCTTATAAGTGTGGACAAATTTGATCCAGAAAGGACATCAAAAAAATGGCAAACTGAGGGCCGAGAGTCAAAAATAAGATTTACTCTAAGAAGGACTCAGAGATAATCACAGATTCCTCATGGGAAAGGAAAACATGTAAAGACGAGAAAACAGAATATGAAAGAGTAAACGTCTTTTCTGATTAGGGCCGGATGCTAAGGATTTGGAGGCAGCAAGAGACAGCTTCATAAGGGAAGAAATTATTCTCTAGATTCTTTAGTTTTCAAAATGAGTTTGAATAGGCCCAAGGATAGAAGTGGAATCTAATTGAGAAAAAGGTCAAACTGAGCTTACTGTAGGGGGAAGGAAGCAAACTTAGTGTCTGCTGCGAGAAAAACAAGCATGGAAAAGAATTAAAGGGAGGAGACAGAGCCAGAGCCACAGACCAGGAGTAGGGAAAAAGAAGAGTAAGTTAAGGTAAGCAGCAGACGGGGCAGAGTGGCCTGGAGAAACGCAGGGTCACACCCAGGCAGGTGTCCACCGGCGAACAGGCAAGGGCCGGGCCCGGAGGGCAAACGCGGGCAGGAGGAGTCCCCGAAACACCTTGCCCAGCGAGGCGGACACAAGCTCGGGCCCGCAAAAGGGCCTAGGAGGGTGGGGGCGGGAAGGGGCGGCAGAAGGTGGGCAGGGGAAGCGGCTGAGGACACGCGGTGCACCTGTGGGCGGCTCCCCGAACCCTCCACACCCGCCGGCCGCCCCCGAGACCCCACCTGACGCGCCCGCGGTCCATTGTCCCCCCCGACGCGCCCGCGGTAACCCCGACCCCACCTGCCGCGCCCGCGGTCCAAAGTCCGCACCTGAGGCGCCCGCTGCAACTCCGACCCCACCTGCCGCGCCCGCGGTCCAACGTCCGCACCTGCCGCGCCCTCGGCAACCCCGTCCCCACCTGACGCGCCCGCGGTCCAACGTCCGCACCTGCCGCGCCCGCGGCAACCCCGTCCCCACCTGACGCGCCCGCGGTCCCCGGCCCCCACCTGACGCCCCCGCGACCCCCACGTCTTCACCTGACGCGCCCAGCGTCCCCGGTCTTCACCTGACTCGCCCGTGGCCAGCCGTCCCCACCTGACGCGCCCGCTGGTCCCCAGTCTTCACCGGACGCGCCCGCGGCACCCCTGTACCTACCTAGCGCGCCTGCGGCCCCCAGTCTTCACCTGACGCGCCCGCGGCCCCCAGTGCCCACCTGGCGCGCCGGCTACCTGGGCCCGCACCTGACGGCGTCGCGGCGATTATTGCCGGAAGTGGGCCGCTGACTCCCGGCGCGCCGCAGGGAAGCCCCGCCCCTGGCCGCGCTGATTGGCCGGCGCGGATGCGCGTGGCAGTGTTGCTGCCGGGTCCTGACGCCAGCAGCGTGAGCCTGCGTAGTAGGCACCGCTCCTCTGTCCGCGCGTCTAGAGAGCAGGGCGTGGAGGCCCGGAGGCCCGGAGACGCGGAGGCGCGGAGGCGCAGGGTGGGGCTCGGGTGGGCAGGGACGGGCGGGGTCGGTGCCCGCGATCCCTGCGATCGCCCGGAGATGACGGTGAAGACCTGAGATTTAGGCCTGCGCGGGGGAGGACGATGCCGGTCCAGGTCTTCACGGGAGGATGCCGGCCAGGGCCTTCAGGCGTTCGCGTGTCTTGAAGAGGCGCGTCCCCGAGGATGTGCGTGCCCGTGAGAGCATGCGCGTGCCCCACAGGAGCCTGGGCAGCCCCGCCGCCGCATTTCCATCCTGCGGCCGTGTTTCCACCCGGCTGGGCGCCTAGCCCGGGGTGCCTGCACTCTCGGGCATCAGTGCGCGCTCACACTCAGCATTCAGGCACGAGCACCTTCTCTTTATAAGAACAGTTTGGAATCTTGTCAGATCTTTCTAGAAGGTTGAAATGCCCTGGAAGAGCAGCGTGAATAGTTTTTTCCAATTAGGAAAAAAGAATGTGGGGCGGCTGGAGGGGGAGAGGCAGGCGTGGCCGAGAAGGCCAGGTGATTCCGGGAGCCGCAGCCCCTGTGCCTCAGTTTCCTCCCAGAAACATGGAGGTGGCGGTGAGCTCTACAGGATTTCTATAAGAACAAATGAGTTAGCGTGTGCAAAACATTTAAAGCAGCGTCTGGTGTGTAGCAAGCGAATATGAGTATTAGTCTTTTCCTTGTTAAAAATGTGTGCATCTACATTTGGTGCACATTACAGGAAATGTATAGTATGGATTCGTATTTTGGAAAAGTAATTTTAGAAGTTATTTCTGATGTGCTTATTAGAATAGTGTTTCTTGACCACGTTTTTAAATAATGTGAAGGCAATGAAGTAGGCAATACTGCTTGCACATCCCCAATTTAAACACCTGTCTGTCCCTCCCTCGCTCTCTCCTTTTTCTTCCTTTCCCTCTCTCTCTATTCCTTCCTTCATTCCTTTCAAGGTTGCAGACTATTCCGTTATATAAATGTATCAATTTATTCGAATAGTCTCTATGACGTCTACGATGGGCTTTAGAATGTTTGCAATAGTTTGCCATTATAAATAATGCTCAGGAGCTCTGTGATTTAACTTGTGAAGGTGTATTTACAAATCTATGATTGGATTGTTGTGTAAACCAAAAAGTGTCTGAGGCAGATCTCAATTGATTTAGAGGTTTATTTTGCCAAATTGTGGACGTGCCTGGGGAAAAAGAAACACAGGTTACACTAGGATTTATGGCCTATACTTTTTTCCAAGTATTTACAGGGAAAAGCGCCAGCAGGAGGAGAAGGATGGGAGAATAGGCTATGAGGCAAGTGGTCACATTCTTCTGAGGCTCTAATGACAGTACAGCAAATCTAAATTTCACATGTGGAAAGACAGGTATGGGGGAGGGTTATGCATCTATCTCATACTCAGTAGATCTACATTTCACAAAAGATAAAGTAAGCTTTAGGGAACAAAAGGAAGGCTGTGTGTGTGTGTGTGTGTGTGTGTGTGTGTGCGCGCGCGCGCGCTTTTCCCTTTGGCATAGTAAGTTTGGAGGCCTGAGGTTTTATTTTTCTTTCACTAATGGGTCAAGGTTAACTGCATATGGCGTATTAGAAATTGCCAAGCCAAGACCCCACCACCACAATAGGGGACACAGTAATATTAAACTTAGCCCAGCTGGCCAGCATCCACACAATTCCTAGTGTAAGAATTCCTGTCTGGATGGTAAAGAGGTAAACTAACTGCAGAAACTCACAGAGCAACAAAAGAAGTCCACAGAATAAGAGCAGGAATTCAGAGAGATCCACAGAGTAACAGTAGGAATTCACAGAGTAACATCAGAACCCATAGTGTAATAGCAGAGCCTACAGAGTAACAGCAGGAACCCACAGAGTAACAGCAGGATTCCACAGAGTAATAGCAGGAACTCAAAGAGTAACAGCAGAAACCTACAGAACAGGATCAGGAACCCACAGAGTAACAGCAGGAGTCCATGCCGCAGCTCCCTCCAACATGGGTCAGCATATGCATGGTCTTGGGTCTTCTTTGTGTGCTTTCTACCAGGCCTGGGCTTAACTCTGTGCTTGTGAAGAGTAACCCACTCAATGCCCTCTGGAATTTCACCGCTGGAGGAGGAGAAAAACCCGAGGGGCAGGGAGAAACGCATTTGTAAACACGTGGTGCAGCTGGAGATTGTGGAGCAGTTGCCCAGGCAGAAGGCTTGGCATGGGGAAGCAGTGACCAGTAGGGAGGTGCCTCCTTAACCACAGAGATTTTTTGGCAATCAATTTGTTGAAAAATCATGTTTTAAAATTTTCTTTAAGCCAAAAACCTTACAGTATCTAAGGAGTTGGGGAAATGTAAGCCCATCGTTACGGCCACTGTCCAGAGTTAGAGCTCTTCCTGGCAGGAAGCTGGGAGAGTGCTGGTCACAGTGTACCAGGTGCCCCCTGCCTCACAGGGGCTTAAGGTGGTGGTGAGCACAGGGGACCCACGCTTCTCCAGTGCACACTACACAGTTGTCTCCTCTGACCTTCCCAAATGCTGCACAGACAGGTGTAGTCCCTGACTCTCAGGATAATGTAGACTTGGTTTCCTTCCAGCACAGGGAATCCCTTCCCTCTTCCTGTTCCTGCCTCTCTGAAGCATGTGGCGTCTGTTTAATGGGGTCTTTACACAACTTGGGAAGACTACTTCTGCTTTCCATGCAGTGATAATACTGCAATAAGAAAAAATGAACCAAGCCACCAAAACAAAACACTACCACCTGACGTGGAACTGGGAGGGCAACTCTCAGAGCTAATGCGGCAGCCAGGCACCACGACAGTGCCATGGGTACAAGGAGGAGGTGTCTCAGAGCTAATGCTCTGTGCTGACAGCAGCCAGGCACCACGACGGTGCCATGGGTACAAGGAGGAGGTGCCTGGTTTTCAGGAGATTGCCATCTGAAGAGACCGAGGGTGGCAAATAACACAGTGAGAAAATGGGGCCATGAGTGCTGTAATTACCTACAGAATGTTTAGGGGGACTGGGAGAAAAACAATCCCCTCTTACAGAAACCAGTCGTGGAAGGTGCTGGAAGGTTGTACTAGCTGTGAGAGTCACAGGTCAGCAGGCAGCTATAGTGAACTCAGGCAGGCCGGTTTGCTTATTTATTTCAAATTCCTCAGTCTTAGGTCTCCTTATCTTTTAAATAAAGAGTTAGAATAGAATTTGGGGGCTGTTCACTCAGGCACCCATGGTGGCTGCAGCACAAGGAGTGAGTGGTGCCAGGATGGGAAGGATAACATGGAGACTGTATGGCCACTGACGTTTGAAAATCTCTGGTTGCTAAAAAGAATCAATCTACAACAGGATTCATCCTGACAGCAGCCAGCAGGCAGCCTAGACCTGGCGCGCCACAGCTCCTTTAGGCCCTGAACCCCTCTCAGCTGAGCCTGGTAGATGCCAGCTGGCCGGCTGCAGCCCCGTCCTAGCAATATACTAGGGCAGGCGCACAGCAGACGTGGGACCATCATCTGGATTCCTAGACGTGCAACTCCAAGTGAGCACGTAACCTCCTGAGCTCCAGCTCTCACCTGAAAGCTGAGTTAGGCGCACACACGGGAAGGCAGAGGTGGGCCCAGGGCTGGGCTTCTGGTTCCTCTGCTTAAACTCTGCTGCTCCCTGCCCCTCTGCCACCCCTGCAAGTTCCTCACTGACCACGCCTGTCTCATATGTTCTCTCTTCCTCCTGACCTCCTGGGGACTTCAGAAACCCAGTATCTTAAAAAAAATCTGTTATTTTAGGTTAAGGGCTACATGTACAGGTTTGTTACATAGGTAAACTCATGTCTTGGGGGTTTGTTGTACAGATTATTTCAACACCCAGGTATTGGCCTAGTACCCAACAGATATTCTTTCTGATCCTCTCCCTGCTCCCACCCTCCCACCTCAAGTAGGCCCCAGTGTGTGTTGTTCCCCTCTATGTGTTCATGTGTTCTCATAATTTAGGATATGAGGATAATGGCCTCCAGTTCCCTCTATGTTCCTGCAGAAAACAGGATCTTGTTCTTTTTTATGGCTGCATAGTATTCCACAGTGTATATGTAGCACTTTTCTTTTTTATCCAGTCTATCATTGATGGGCAATAGGTTGATTTCTTCCCTTTGCCATTGTGAACAGGGTGGTGTGGGCTTATGGTCCCAGCTACTCAGGAGGCTGAGGTGGGGCGGTTGCTTGAGCCCAGGAGGCGGAGCTTGCAGTAAGCTGTGGATTGCAATGAACATACACATGCATGCATCTTTATGGTCGAACAATTTCTATTCCTCTGGGTATGTACCCAGTAATGGGATTGCTGAGTCAAATGGCAATTCTGCCTTTAGCTCTTTGAGGAATCACCATACTGCCTTCCACAATGGTTGAACTAATTTACACTCCTATCATCAGCATATAAGTGTCCCTTTTCTCTGCAACCTTGCCAGCATCTGTTATTATTTGACTTTTTAGTAATCGCTATTCTGACTGGTGTGAGATGGTATCTCATCATGGTTTCAATTTGCATTTCTCTAATGATCAGTGATACTGAGCTTTTAAAAATGTGCTTGTTAGCCACATGTATGTCTTCTTTTGAAAAGTGTATGTTTGTGTCCTTTGCCCACTTTTTAATGGGGTGTTTTTTTTTTTTCTTGTAAATTTAAGTTCCCTATAGATGCTGGATATTAGACCTTTGTCAGATACATAGTTTGCAAATATTTTCTCCCATTCCATAGATGATCTGTTTTCTCAGCTGATAGTTTCTTTTGCTGTGCAGAAGCTCTTAAGTTTAATTGGATCCCATTTGTCAATTTTTGCTTTTGGTGTGTTCGTCATGAAATCTTTGCCCTTTCCTGTGTCCAGGATGGTATGGCCTAGGTTGTCTTCCAGGAAACTCAGCATCTTTCAGTTATTTAAATCTTAGCCCAGCCCTGCTCTCTACTAAAAAAAAAAAAAGAAAAAAAAAAAAAACCTGAGTTCCCCATGGAGACTGAAAGCCCTCTGAAGGCGAGACGAAAGTCTTATACTTTTTGGAGCCTTGAATATCTACCTCTAATGGTGGAGAAGGAATGGAAAGAGAGATGCAACAGACGGGCTGCAGATCTAGCTGGAAATGCACAATCCATTTTGCTGAAACGCCGGGAGGGGCCACGGCCACAGTCATGTCAGATGTGGTATCAGTGTTTGCTCATCATGTTAATGGTTATTTCCATGGTGCCATGGCTTTTTTGTTTCTCTGTTGCCTTACATGAGATCTGAGCAATGAGATGCACACAGCCCAGGCAGGGATGGCAGAACTCAGACCCAGACCAAACTCCTGGCTGCAATTTGCTCATACAACAGATGGTGTCTCTCTCTGTTGTCATTTGAGCCTGGAATTCCTAGACCTCTCTCCCTATGTCCACCAAATATGAGGCCACTGGTGGCTGGGTATCCAGGCAGCAGGACCTCTCAGCTGGCCCTCAGACAGCCTCTGACTTCACTCACCCAGATCTCCTGCCCACTGTGACTGGAGGGGAGAGGCAGCTCTCTGGGGTCTCCTTCTGAGGGCACTAATCCCATTTACAGGAGCTCCTCTCCGTGACCTCATCACCTCTCAAGACCCTGCCTCCTAACACTGTCACCTGGGGATTAGGATTTCAACATAGGAATCTTAGAGGTGAACCAAACGTTCAGGCCCTGGCCATGGCCCAGGTAGCCAGGGGCATTATGTCCAGGGTGAGCTGAAAACCCAGCTCTTCTGAAGAGGGGCAGGAGTGTGAGGTAGCCTTTATTTGTAGCGTTTGCTAATTTCTGTTATGTATAGACTCCAACCACGGCTAATTTCACACTGCCCATGAGACAACACTGAATGAGAAGCCGGGAAGGGGTGCACTTGGTCCACTCCCCCAAGCCGATTCCAGCCACCGCCAGCCCCGCACTGGGCCTGTGCCTATTGTACACTATGAGAGCTGTTGGTGTTTTCTGTTCATTAATGAGTCTTTATTCTAACACATCTTGAGAAGAATGTTTCCATGTGCCAGACTGTCCAGGAGTGGGAATTTTCCAAGTTTCCAGTTAGGGCCACTAGTTGTACAAATGATGACAACTTGCCACAGATGCCGCGCCACCAGGGTTTTGGCAAAGAAGCTAGTAAACTGAAGATAGGAAAATTGCGTGTTAAACAGCATGGGTTTTTCCAAGCGGTTTTGTCAGCAGAAGTTTATTCCTTTTTTATTGAATTTAAAAATACAGAAAAAATAGAAAGGCAATATTTTCTAATGCAACTGGTCTTAGCAAATCATTATGGTGATATGCTGCACATTCTGGAAAATTAATTTGGCTTATAGAAATAATATGATGAAATGGTTAATGGGCATTCTTCCAATAACTTCTGGGAGAAAAAGAAATTAAAGCCAATTCAACTAGCAGAGATCCTTACTAAGTTAGAAGAGAAAGTAGAATTGAATAAGTGAAGATGTCAACACAAATGATTCCAATCTTTTGGAGAAAAATGCCTGATGTACACATGGAAAAGGTAAAATCGGGACGTAGAAATTTAGCTTCTCTATTTAGGTGAGAACCTCCGCTCCACCGGGAGAGCTGAAGATGGCAAGGGGGATGGATTCATGCCAACTGGGGTCTGGATCTTCAGAACGAAGTTGGTGAAACAACTTGGCTTGAGGAATAAGTCAGTATAAAGGCCAAAGTTTATTTCGTATATCCCAGGACCCAGGCTTGCCTGGACAGCCAAGTTCAGTGTCTCTGGCTAGTTGTAAATGAGGGAGGCACTTCCCAGCCTAGTAGCAGCCTCTTCTCTATTTGCTAACCCACACTTTCCACTTCCCAGGTGTCTTGATCCACCTCTGTAGATAAGTGAAGCAAAGAATAGCAAAAATACCCACACTTCTGCCTGTTTTCCGAAAAATTCTCTATACTTTTACTCAACAGAACCAGGGCTCTGATGTTGCATGTGCATAAGTTTATTGTCTCAATTTCTAGGAGGGAGCCCTGCCAAGCAAGTAGAACACAATGTAGGGTCTTCTAAAGATCACCTTAAAAGGCATGAATAACAGTTAAAATACTAATGTCTCCACACGAATCTAAGAGAATTATCAGTGAATTTACACGATAATTTCAAAAGGCAGAGACATTTGGGCACCAAAATTGGGATTTTTGTCTTCAATTAAACTTCAGATGGGCACTTCCTGGTGTCAGGAGTGGGCTCCATTTTCTAGTCCCACCAAAGCACTGGTGGGGATATTTCCTCCTCAGTCACCAGGTTCTTAATCCAGTGCCCCTCCCTCTCATATGGAAAGTAGCTTGCACATGTTCTGGGCCATGGTCAATAGAGGGCTCCCTGTGTAGCTACCTAGGTGGGACTTGGCAAGGTCTGTGTCTTTCTGCTGTCTGATCCATGACTAATGCATAGCCAGCTACTGATGGAAATTCCAAAGCACATTGATGGGAGAAGAGCAACTAATAGGGCCACTAGGCATGAGTGACTTTGTGAAGCTGCTCAAGTGATGGTACAAAGACTGAAGATATTAGCCTAATTTCTGTGCATTGATTCCACTTCCTCATGTTGTACTGTTCCTGTTTGGGAAGCAAAAAAAAAAAAAAAAAAAAAAAAAAAGGAATATTTAATCTTTCTTCCACTTTTCATTTCAGCTCAAAAAAAAAAATCCTACTTCTTTTCAAGGCAATGTGGATGCTGTAATCAACTAGTGAGTGCGGAGTCATGTAGAAGGAAGCAGAGGAAAGAAATGCAAGAATATTATTATTTCGAGATTTTTTTGCCCTACCGGGAGCAAATTACACAAATAGAAAAGATCCTGCTAACATTATGAGCCAGACAGCCTTAGAGGTCCATGGCAAATGGCAGGTATTTTAAAGAAAGAGCTTGAGAAGAAAATAAATGACATACTTTGTGTAGATGTTTCTCCTTCCACTGAAGGACAACTGTACAGTCTACAATACTTGTTGAGCTATCAAACTTTAAAAGGGCACTCATGAGAAGGAAACACAGATTCATTGTGATTCTTGCTATGATGTGTAAAGTGCCCTCTGGTTTTACCTTTTATTATCCTAGGATGGAAGGAAAGTTGCCCAGTAAGACAGTATCTGTGCAGTATCACACAAAAACTGTATCTTTCAAGTTGAAAAGTTGGCGTGAAATGAGGCACTTCTCAACCTGAGGACACCCTAACCTGCAGGTGTCTTTTACGGCATGAGTAGTTCCTCACCTCATCAAGGGTTTGCTCAAAAGCCACTGCTTATTAGCACTCCCCTTACTATTTCAGTTAGAACTGCCACTCCACACACTTAGAGACCCCTCACACGTACTTATTTCTCCAACTTTTAACATACTGTGTCTTCTACCTATTTATTCTGTCTGTCTCTACCCGCAAGACATAAGCGTCACCAGGGCGGAAATTTTTGTCTCTTTTGTCTACTGCATCGGAGGTCCAGGCACATAGCAGACACTAAACAAATACTTGGTGAATAAATGAATGAATGGACAAATTACAGAACACATTTCTCATATAAGCAGTCTTCTCTATGGATGTTATTGTTCTGGGCCAGAAGAGTCTATTCATTACACAGTGTAACTGAAAGAATGCATGAAGAAGGTTGGTAAAGGGAGATATTTGCAGATTCTGTTGCTGTTTTACTTGCTAAAGTTTGACAGTCTCCTTGCTTGTTTAATACAGCTGTAGAACATTAGGATGCTGATTTGCTACCATTGTCAGTACTTTGTATGAAGCTTTTCCTATATTAACTAGAGATTCAAAGCAGGGAAGATGACAATAAAGAGAAGTGTGGTTATGAACAATAAGAGGCTGCAGAAAATAAAAAGATAAGGGAAAGGAACCTGAAGAAAAGAGGAAGCCTCACCCCGCACGTTTGTAAAATAGATGAGTCAACTCAGAGGGAGCAAATAAAATACGTCAGCTTGCTATTGATTAAATAGGCTTTGACAAGGCCCTGGGTAGTGTATATAATATGATTTCTATGAATGAGGAGGCCAAGAACCAAACTATGGAGGATAAAAATGCCTCTCCAAAATTATTGCTTAGAAAGCAGACAGATTTCTTAGTTGTGCTTCTATATTAATTAGTATATTGTTACATTATTAATCACTATCACTTTGCTGAAACAATATAGTAGGTGGCATATACTATATGCTTAATATTTATTGCATCAATAAATGGATAAAGATAGAAAAAAAACCCAGAAAGTTCAGACAAACATAAGGAAGACACATTTACAAACCACTCATCATTCCACCACTCAGAAATATCCACTGTTCTTTTTAAGTGAAGCCTCAAATGGTTATAAGGGAAACCACCATCTGTGGAGCTGAAGCCATCATCTGCAGAACCCCAGCCACGGCACGTGTGCTGGTGCTGTGCTCCTGTATTTCGGGGTCCTCTGCACCATGCTTCTCCACCTGTGGTCCCCAGGCTGCTTGCACTAGAGTCACCTGCAATACTGCACTGTTTATTTCAAATATGGATGCTCAAGCCCTGTCATGCCCACACAGATTTTCTGGGATGGAGTCTGGGCATAAACAAGCAGCTTGTCGCCCTAATGCCCAGCACCACCTTCACCCCGGGTCTAGACACATGGCTCCCAAGTCTGCCAGGCTGTGTACCCAGGCTCGCCTGCAGAGCTTGCTAAAGCTCTGGAACATTCCTCCACCAGGTGTCGCTCATTTTAATGGTGGTAAAACTGCACCCTCCATTATCAAACATCTTTCCAGCTGATCCTGGGTAGACAGGCTTGGAACCCTGCTACAGATCAGTGCGTTCCTACCTGACTTTTAAACCCTCAAACTCTTTGTTCCAGTTGACTGATTGGGCTTTCACTTAACATGTAAAGCAAATGGAAGTGTTATTGCTCTATTCAAATCAGAGAATCTGGGCAGACTCAGGCTCCCCAAATCTCCACACTAGTCCTGAGGGGCTCTGGGTAAAAGGTGGTCTTGATGGTGACCTCACGTGGCTGGGCTGAACTGCAGTCTCTCTGAAGACAGCACCAAGTCATTTTCATTTATTTGACCTCCCACAGGGGACGTAACAGAGGGTCTGGGTGTGGTCATTGTGCCATCAACATTCGTGGAACAAATGCAGCACAGGAGGAGCAAAGCGTGACATACTCGGATGTCTGCCAACCTCCGGACGAGGCCCAGCTGGATGCCAATATTCAGTTCACACTTTGCTCTTCCTGTGCTGAGCGGCCAGGTGCGGTGTGGCCCATGTGGGTGCCAGCAAGAAGGACAAATGAAACGCTCGTGGCTCTACTATATAAACTCTGTGTGCCTGGAAAACATTGCTTGACATCCTATGAAGAATGTTGGATTCCAAGAACAAATGAGCATTTTCCACAGACGCTATAAATAACAGAACGACCACAATTTCCGAGGTAAAACTAAATACTGACTATTTCTGTATGCTTGACCCAATGTCAGTTTCCGAGCACTTTTCATGTGGGTACAGGGAAGTGAGGAAAGTATATTAGACAGCATTTTGGTTGAGAAAATAGGGGGTAGGAAGGATTCTTGGCAGAGCGGTGCCCAGAATTCCCCGTGGTCCTGCAGGCGCTTGGGTACTCATTGTGGTTTGCTGTGGCGTCGACATTTCTCTGCCCTTCTCTCAAGAGGAGGTGAGGGAGAGATGAGTGAAGTGGCAAGTACTTACACCATCCAAATTAAGACAGACAACAGCAACCACGTGACGTGTGTATTTGCCAAAGGGGATAGAAAGAGGGTCTATGTTACATTGTTGATCCTCCTCTGCCTTCTCAGGGGTGTCAGTCAGAGTCCCACTAGAGAAAAAACAAAGAAACATTCAAGTTAGGATCGTTTAAGGAGGATTTAATAAAAGGACTGTGGACAAAATTGTGAGGAGAGTTTAAGAAAACCACAAGGGATGGTGCAGACACCAGGCTGGTAACAGTGAGACCTGAACCCCAAGTTGGCACTTGGAGCAGAAACAATCCAGGGAGACGTCAGCAGGGCACAGGAGAGGCTGTTACACATACACAGGAGAGAAAGGGAAGACTCCCTGAAAACCCTCAACAGCAGGTTTATGAATATTACGGGACAATGGCTGCTTCTCCTTGAGGAGGAGTAGAGAAGCAAACTTGCTTACTGTTTCTTCTTTTTTCCATTTTTTTTTTTAAACAGGGTTTCACTCCCGCAGCCCACATTGGAGTGGATCGGGGCAATCTCGGCTTACACCTCCCAGGCTCAGTGATTCTCTGCCTCAGCCTCCCAAGCAGTCGGGACTACAGGCATGCAGCAACACGCCCAGCTAATTTGTGTAGTTTTTGTGTAGGAGGGGTCCTGCCACATTGCCCAGGCGGGTCTCGAACTCCTAGGCTCAAGCAATCGGCCTGCCTCAGCCTCCCAAAGTGCTGGGATAACAGGCGTGAGCCACAGCGCCGGCCTGTTTACTGTTTCTTTGCATGTGAACGTTCGTTCTTTCTGAACTCTCACAGGGTGATGGCTAAATGTGCCACTAAGTGATTTAACCCAGGGTTTGGAAGTGAGCCCTCTGACACCTTAACATCAGAAAGGCAGTTCTCCTAGAGTCAGGCCTGAAGTGAGCATTCTTCCCGGGAAACACCTGTTATTGCAGAGGGGCCTGTAGAAAGGGAACTGTGGTGGTTGGAAGGTGTGCGCACGGCCCTGTGATTTAGGACTAGAGTTTGCAGAGCCTGTGCCCTGTGCCATGACCTCACAAAGTGCTGCTGAGTTTATATCTCCCCTTCCCCCTTGGGTGGGACAGGAAGGCCAGAGGGGGCTGGAGTTGGGGTTTGCTTTTCCCCAGGTAAGTTAGACTGATGAAAACCTCGGGTCTGTTAGACTCTGGTGAAATAATTCCCCCTGAAGCAGCCCTCACGAGAACAGGGTGTATTTCAAAATAGTCCCTTTCCTCTGGCTGTAAGTAAGAGGGGATTTTTCCACTCTCCTTTTTTTTTTTTTTTTTTTTTTTTTTTGAGACAGGGTCTCCCTCTGTCACCCGGGCTGGAGTGCAGTGGCACGATCTTGGCTCACTGCAGCCTCGGCCTTTGGGTTCAAGCGATTCTCCTGCCTCAGCCTCCCGAGTAGCTGGGACTATAGGCGCCTGCCACCATGCCTGGCTAATTTTTTCTATTTTAGTAGAGACGAGGTTTCACCACGTTGCCCAGGGTGGACTCGAACTCCTGAGCTCAGGCAATTGGCCTGCCTCGGCCTCTCAAAGTGCTGGGATTACAGGCGCAGCCACTGCACCCGGCCGATTCTTCCTCTCTTTACTGTGGGAACCTGGTCGAGCTCTCAGAGGTAAAATTCACCAAGTGCAGGTCCCCCATGACTGGGTCCCCCTGGATTTTTTCTCTCTCATTTGTCCAGGTGGCATCTCCAGAAATTCATCAGGGGCAGCTCAGATCCCTGGCGCTGGCCCCGCAGAGGTTCTGCTCCTGTCAGCCGAGGTCCTCGGAACCCGCTTGTCTGTGCCTCCAGATTCGGGGTCCGTGCTTTGCCCGGTGACTCAGTTCTCTGACGGGTGAAGAAGAGTTGTTGATTTTCAGTTTGTTCATCCTTTTCCTTCTGTGTGGGTGGGAGCCGGACTGGACCCTGGAGCCCAGAGCCGAGAAGTCAGGAAGATGATTCCCCAAGTGCTCAGGTGTGTCTGTCGCCTGCACCCATGGCCCCTCCCCGAGAAAGCAGACCCCCGGCCCCTTCGAGCCCCTCCCTCCGCGCTGCCCGCCCTGCAGCAGGGCCTTCCTCATTCCCCTTCACCCGTGCTCACCTCAGGTAACCGAGGGGCTGGGTGTGGTCATTGTGCTGTAACCGAGGGGCTGGGTGTGGTCATTGTGCTGTAACCGAGGGGCTGGGTGTGGTCATTGTGCTGGACCCCAGAGCATCTGGGCTCATGCTGATCTGAGCATAAGCCACTGCAGGGGCCCTCAGAGAAGGGAAATAATCCAACGGAGACAAAAGTCTATGTTTTAAAAAAACAAGAGGATCACCCGAAGGACATTATCAGCAGCTTCTTAGCAGTGCTCATCCCTCCTGCAGAAGCAGCTTTCTGGGTTTTGATTAATTCACTACTGGCTGTGAGATAAGGCTAGGACAGTCTGTATAGCCTGCTTAGAAATTAGGAAAAACATTTCTTTTGCTGCAAACTCCTTCCTACTAATCTTCCTTCTGGTCTACCATGGGCAGGGTGCACGGGTGGGAAATGCATGCAGCCATTCCACCCCTGAAAACGAACTAATAGAAATCCAGGCTTTGAAGAAGATGCCTCCGGGGCAGCAGCCCACCTTGCAGCAGGGTTCTTAACAAGCCCCACAACAGCATCGACCTGAATCACGTAGGCACAGTTTACACGCACAATGAGGGTAAATGACAGGAAGTGTGTCGACACCAGTTAAAAACAGTCAAGTGCTTCTGCACAGCAGGACAACACCTGGCTGCTGGGGAGGCTCAGAGTTGGGGTGCTCAAGGGTGTACAGGTGTAAATGAGCTCCCATCTTGGAGGCTGCTCTAGAAGCTAAGAACGTGCAGACCCGACTAAGGGCTGTAAACCTCATTTTGGGGTGCAGAGTCCCAGGCTGAGGTCTTGGGACCCCTGGGAACATGTTGAGGTATCACAAGCGCCCTTCTAGCAACTGTGGTCTGAGACTGACATGTCTCCAGGTGTGGTTTTGGGTCCACCAAGGTGCTTAGATGCTTTTGTGATGAATTAAATACGAATTCAGTAAAATGTTACTAAACAAAGTGTCTTTTTGTCCTTATGCCCTTTCCCAGTAAATATTCTGAGAACAAAAATATCAAGTTTGTGTTTGCAAGAAATTTTGAGATAAATGTGTTTCATGCTGGCAGAGTCAGGAGCCACAGCAAATACCACGTGCAGGTGCATTCTGCCAGCTCCTGGGCCGGGAGGTGATATGGGACCCGGGCTCTAGCCCACCCGGCTTGGCAGCTGGCCCCCACCAGCCTGCTCAGCCATCGTGCCCCACTGGGCACCGCCCCATCATGGTCCTTAGTGTCTTCCCTCGGGACCCTGGCGTCTTCTAGATGCTGGGGCACACATGGTGATCACAGCCTCACATTTCAGGAATCAGAATGTATCTTAGTTACATGGCTTGTCATAGTTTAATTGGAAGTGTTTTTCCTCTCTTGGTTCCACGAAAGCAATGGTGTGTCTACATTCTAGAGCATCTTCGTAGGAGCAGAGCACAGCTGATGCTGCTGGAGTCACTGGAGTGCTGGAGCTTAAAGGGTGGCCCAGTCTCAAAGGGCACCAGACCCTGTCCTAAGTCCAGGGACAAGGGCTCACAGCTCCCTCAGCCACCCCCGCGTTGCTATGAGGGGAGGACTGCCTTGTCACTGTTTTATAAAAGAGGAAACTGAGACACAGGTGGGTGAGGACTGGCCTGCAGGAGAGCCAGGCCTGCTCACTGCATATCTGTACCATGAGCCATCTCTGCAGAGGGACAGACTGAAGCTGCCCAATTGACCCCAACACACAGTTAGCTGCCGATCAGCTGCTGCATTGGTGACAATGTCACTGAGAGGGAGAATCTGCCCCCACGGCTGCATCTCCTGCTGTCACCATCTCCTCTCAGCCTTCACTTCACTCAGCTTCATTTAATGGAGGATGTGCTCATCTGTTCACAAACTCAACAAATGTCAGGTATTTCCTAAGTGTAGGCCCTGGGTTGAAGCCTCAGTGTGGGAATAAACAGGTTCGCGTCCCCATAGAGGTCATGGTCTAATGAGAAGAGAGACCAATCACATCACTTGGTTAATAACAGTTTCTGAGATAGCTGCTGAGAGCGACAAGTGTGGGGGCTATGAGAGTCTGCGAACCCACCCTGAATGGAGACCTGGGCTTTCTGTTCACCTCAAGCGTTGCATGAACTCTGAGGTTCAGAGGCACTCGACAGAAACGGCCGTGCCTGTCGGAGCAGGGCAGACAGTGGAGAGAAGCAGAGAATGTGGCGATCTTTTCCGTGGGAGCCAGGCAGAAACCAGGGAGCAGAAACCAGGTTCACAGCAGGCGGGAAGGTGGAGAACTGCTGCCTTCAGGCAGATGCCCGTGGTGACAGCCAGGCAGATGCCGGCACAGGACCCACGCACCCGCGGCGCCCTGCTGGGGCAGGTGGAGCAGTCACCCAGAGATGCACAGACCCTGATCCCCAGAGACTGAGTGTGTTGGGCTTGGGGGAAAGGACACCCAGCTGAGGTGGACTCAGGCTCCAGGCAGGGCCCTTGGGTGGGAGATCACGCTGAGTTATCCAGGGTTACCCTCGGGGCCCTCATGTGGGAAGGACGAGGCCATCACTGCTGTGACCATGGAGGGCCCTGGCCAGGACCGAGGGCCTTGGAGCCTCTGGAAGCTGAAAGAGCGAGAAGCGGGTATATCAATTTTATACGACGCCATTTAATCTTTTTAGAAAGAATGTACCTACGTGAAGTGAGGAGAGAAAGGAGAAGGGGAATTCGTGACCAACTCCGTGAACTGGTCCTCTCTGGACCCCGTGGGGTGCAGACGCGGTCGGTACAGCACCCTCTCTTCACAGTGACCGTTAGGTAGCAATTTAGAATTCCAGACCCCAGTGTGAGGTCCACTTCACTAACAATTCCAAATCGTCACGAACACACAAACTATCGCTTTAAGAAGAGCGATGGTAAACTTGCTGAATGAAAGTGAACTTATTAAGTCATCAATCTCTGGAAAATAATGATCCAGAGAGAGGTGTGTGCGTGGCTGATCTTCCTGGGCTTCGCAGCCGATCACGGGGCCCTTTGGAGGGAGGGGTCAGAAACCTCAGAGCAATGTCTCCATTTCATTGGAATGGCATGAAATGATTCCAGTTAGAAAAGAACACAACGCTGAAGGTCAAATATGATACAAGGCACTGGATATATTTGCTAATTAGCACGTTAAAGAATGAGTCAGCTACGGGAGCAGGAGTGATTGCTAACCCCGTAATAATAATCTCTGACTCTAATTGGAGAGCTGCCCTTTGGAAGCAGAGCTTAGAGAAGCAATTTGCAGAAAACATCAAAAGAGAGATTTAATCATATGTCTTTCTACTTGAAAATGTTAGCCTGTCGCTGTGTCGACATACAGCCATTAATCTACCAGGTGAACGATAGGAAACTCAGCTGCCCACTAATTCTTTTCAAAGTGTATTTTCTCTGATTGCTTGTTTTCTAACCAGGACACTTACTGTGTATGTGGCAGTTACCTTCCTGCTGCTAAACCGTTAATTGTTTAACTGTCCTGAGGTGATAACATGGCAAATCAGACGACTGGGAGCTTCTCAACATAAATGATGCAGACAGATGGAAAATAGAGCCCACATTATCAGCTCAGTACCAGGCACAGGGCAGAGAGGAGGTACGGTGTGACCCAAGCAGGCTCCCTAAGTCCCCAGGGTCACAGGCCCCCCCACGTCCAAGCTCTCTGTCCCTGCTGCATCTCATGTCCACACACTTGGCAATGAGCAGGGCAGGGGAGGGAAAGAGCAGGTAGACAGAAACAGGCCCAGCCAGGGCAGAGTCCTGCCCTCTGATCCCTGCCAGGCCCAGCCTTTGTGGGACACCTAGGAACCCCCCACCAGAGGTGAAGTTTGGGGCAAACCCGCGTGTCACTCTGCCTGAATGCCCCACCCCATTGACCTACTCCGTGGAGTACTCGTTGCCCCAAAGCCAGGTTCTGCCCCAGTGTTGGCTGCAGACGGCACCACGGCTGGGGGCCACTGGGAAGGAGGAATGGAGAGGTGGGAGGTGAGAACGCACCTGAGTCCAGGAGCCGTTTCCGTTGTCTGTGATTAGGGTGTCGGCCTGTGATGAGGTGGACAGGAACGAGAGGCCGCCTCCACGCACTGGTGATTCGGGAAAGCTCAGAAGAGGAGAACGGAGTGGGAGAGGAGGCTGAGAGTGTTGAAGGTGTTCGGAGGAGCAAGCCCAGGTGGACGTGTTCTTCGCGCAGCTCACTCCCTCGTCCTGCCTCCTGCCGGGCCAAGGGATGTAGCTGGTTCAGCAGAGCTGCCTTCTTCCCCAGAGGAACGACACCAGCCAGGAATGGCACAGGGCTACACAGAGACACCAGGAAAAATCAAACACGTCGGCAGGAAAAAGACAGTAGGCAGATGGAAAGCATACACTGCCCATAAATATCAGGAACACAAAAGTGCTGCCAATTATCACTGCTCTTATTCAGCAACACATTGAAATTCCAAGGCATTGCCATACAATTTAAAAGTACAAAAAAACCCACAAAACTATAACAATAAAAAAGTAAAGCAAAATATTGATTTTCTTGCAGATGCTATGATTCTATACAGATAGAATTCAAGAGAATCTATGATTAAATTACTGACATCAATACAAGAGTTCGGCAGGATTGCAGAGAACAAGAGCCATACCGGGATTTCTTAGCATTTATTTACTCTGCAGTCACCAGACGGGGAATAGAACCCCAAACGTGGGCCACTCATGGCTACAGTAAAATCTATGACAGTCAGGGTTGCAGCAAAATCCAAAAATATGTGCAAGACCTTCCTTTAGAGAACTATAAACATGTTATTGAAAGGCACAAAGGAAGAATTTGAGGAGGAGAAGCACCAGTGTTTCGGACGCGAATATTAGACTTTGGATAACAGTAAATTCTCCAACATCTTAGCATTCAGTGAACATTCCATCAAGATTCATGAAAATATATGGGGACTTTAACAAACTGATTCTAGAGCACATATAGAAGAATATACGTGAATAAATACCTTCAGAAATGCTCCCAGATGACATGGTGTAGTACTGTAATTGGCTTTAAAAGAGTCTGCGGGAGGAGGAGAGGCTGGTGGGGGAGCAGAGGCAATGAAATTGGGCCTGATTTGGTGATTTTTTGATGCTGAGGACAGACACATAGGAGCTGACTCTCCTATCTCATCTACTTTTGTTTTTAACATTTTTAAAAATAATATAACATTTAAAAGGTTTGAGAAAAAACAGTTAAAACATTTTTTGGGGGAAAAAAAAGCCAAATTGGAAGAGAAAGCAAATATATTCAAAGGTATGGTAATGAAAACAGTGTGGCATTAACAGGTCAGCAGAAAAGTGCAGAGCTCAGAGGCAGAGTCTCGCATGGGAGTCAGTGACTCCAGGAGGCAGCTTCCCAAGTCGGGGAACAAGGCACCCAGCACACAGCCCGGGGACTGGGCTTCCATCTGCGGAACAGGGTCCCTGCCTCATTCCACCCTCAAAAGGCTACTTTAGATAAATAGCCTAGATAAAGCCTAGGTGTGAACAGCCAAAAACTAGTTAATGAAATAGACCAAATGGGTTTTGTGATAACTAGCACCGTGAGAAGAGGAAGGAGTGGAGTCATCAAGGCCAAGCAGTGCCCTTTATGTCAGTAACATGCTCAAAAGACAGGCTTATGTAATGGATAAATGCAAATATATAGATATGTGAAACTTAAAAGACAATAATATAAAAATGCAAACCAAACACCTCAAACTGGCCGCCCGGGGTGGGAGAGGCTGCACCTATGTTATTTTAAGGATCCCTCTACCTCGCCGGAGTCCTTTTCAAAGGACTAGAAAACAATGTGACAAAATATTTTGTTAATTCTGGTTGTGGGAATATGACTGTTTTATAAAATTATTTGTTCTTTTTTTGTCTTTAAAATGTTTCAAGGCTGGGCGCGGTGGCTCATGCCTGTAGTTCTAGCACTCTGGGAGGCTGAGACCGGCGGATCACAAGGTCAGGAGATTGAGACCATCCTGGCTAACATGGTGAAACCCTGTCTCTACTAAAAATACAAAAAATTAGCCGGACGTGGTGGTACATGCCTGTAGCCCCAGCTACTCAAGAGGCAGAGGCAGAGGCAGAGGCAGAAGAATTGCTTGAACCCGGGAGGCGGAGGTTGCAGTGAGCAGAGATCTCACCATTACGCTCCAGCCTGATGACAGGCTGTAATCCTAGCACTTTGGGATCTTAAAAAAAAAAAAAAAGCAAAACTGAAAAGGGCAAAGAAGGAAGAAATCATCCAAAGAAACAACAAAATAGCTCAAAAATAAGAGTCCAGTTAAACCCTTTTGGGGAAAAGAACTGAAGGGTGTAAGGGCCGGGGGAGGTTGTGGAGTGAGGAAAGAATCAGGAAATAAACGCAAGAGGAAAACCTTCCAGATGTAAACAGATGTAAGCTGACAAAGAAGCCCGAAGAAGTAGAATTGACAGGAAACAGCCCTTGACGTGTGGAACAGATCTGAGGAAGTCACACAGGGTGACACGAAAAACAGCAATGCGACTGCAGTGACCTCCGAGAAGACAGTAGCTTTGGAAATGACAGGAAATAGCATGTGCACAGTTGGTGCTCTTAAAGATGACTGAAGAAATGAAAAAAATCAAAGATCTGAGAACACAAAGCATCTTAAAAAAAAAATGAAACATTTGTACCTGTTTATCTTCTGTTCCAAGAAAAAAAGTGATAAAGATGAATATCGTAAAATACCTTGATTTGTAACCAGACCTCAAGGACAAAGGCATCTTTTGGTAGCTCGTGGAAAAGAAAATCTGTAAAGGCAGGAGAGGTATGGGCCCTGAAAAAGCTTTCTCTTCAGTAAACTCTAACTTAATGTTTCAACTTCACAACATTTACATTCTCTTTATTTATAATGCTCACATTGATTGAGTCTTAGTTTCTCTGACAAAGTGAATTTTTTTTTTTTTTTTTTTTGAGACAGAGTTTTGCTCTTGTTGCCCAGGCTGGAGTGCTGTGGCGTGATCTCGGCTCTCTACAACCTCTGCCTTCCGGGTTCAAGCGATTCTCCTGCCTCAGCCTCCGAAGTAGCTGGGATTACAGGCATAGGCCACCATGCCTGGCTAATTTTGTATTTTTAGTAGAGACGGGGTTTCTCCATGTTGGTCAGGCTGGTCTCGAACTCCCGACCTCAGGTGATCTGCCTGCCTCAGCCTCCCAAAGTGCTGGGATTACAGTCGTGAGCCACTGTGCCCGGCCTGTTGAAGTGAATTTTAACTTTGCCATCCTTGTTCTTGGCCTATTTCTTTGGTTGACTTTTGTCGTTGTTTGGATGGATTTTCATTGGGTTTTTGATGGCCTGAGAAAGATTATCAGTTGCCTTTTTACTTAAACGAAAATGTGGCTGGCTAGAAGAGGACCACACCCCTTCCCTTGGGACCACACAGAAGCGGACGTCTCAGGCTCCAGGGAGGCTGAGTCTGAGGCTGGCCCGGCTCTCCTCCACACCCCTGTGCTTATTCGTTCTCAAAGGACGTTGATACGTTTGGTTTTCTGCTAAGTTTCATTTTCAGTGTTTTGTTTCAAGTGCAAGAAACTGTGTTTATGTTCAGGCATGTTCTGTACATCTGGGTCTTCCAATGTCTCCAAACTCAGCCACTTAAAAGGGCCTCCGCGTGGACGCTTCCCACACCAGAGCTTGGGTAGGATCACACAGATGCAGCAGAAAAGCCTCACAGTTTCCTGTGTTTTCCAAACACGGCTTTTTCTCCCAGCCTCCTCAGTTGTTTTGTTCTTCTAATTTACTTCGGGTGACTTTTCCTTTTCTTTTTTTTCAGTTCATCTTTGTTCAAGAAGATCATAATGAAAGCAAACATATTTTTTCTTTTTTTTCCTTTCTCTCTTTTTTTTTCTGAGATGAAGTCTCACTCTGTTGCCCAGGCTGGAATGCAGTAGTACAATCTTGGCTCACTGCAACCTCCGTCTCCCGGGTTCAAGCGATTCCCCTGCCTCAGCCTCCCAAGTAGCCAGGACTACAGGTGCCCAGCACCACACCTGGCTAATTTTTTGTATTTTTAGTAGAGACGGGGTTTCACCATATTAGCCAGGATGGTCTCAATCTCCTGACCTCTTGATCCGCTCACCTCAGCCTCCCAAAGTGCTGGGATTACAGGCGTGAGCCACTGTGCCTGGCCCAAACATATTTTTTTTCCTAGGAATTACAGCTGAACATCTTCTTTCTGCCTCTTCTTTTTCATTTTGACTGCTAACAAAGAAAATGTGGTCAGGCACAGTTGCTGATTCTTGCAATCCCAGAACTTTGGGAGGTCTAGGTGGGAGGATTGCTTGAGCCCAGAGGTTTGAGACCAGCCTTGGCAACACGATGAGACCCCATCTCTACAAAATTTAAAAAATAGCCAGGTGTGGTGGTGCATGTTTGTGGTCCCAGCTACTTAGGAGGCTGAGGTGGGAGAATTACTTGAGCCTGGGAGGCCAAGGATGCAGTGAGCCACGATCGCCAATGCACTCTGGCCTGGGCGACAGAGTGAGATCCTCTCTCTGATTAAATAAATAGGAAGAATAAGAAATAAATTTAAATAATTAGCAGGCACATGTATTTGACTTCCACTTTCTGGCCTCCAGGTAGACGGCGCCCCTGTTAGTGTCCTCAGGCCACAGACTGGGCGGGGACCAAGCCTGGGTGCAGGAAAAGGAGTAAGGCCTGCACTCCACGAACGAAGGGTCTGAGGCACCTGGACCCTGGGCAGAGGTTCAAGGCCAGGTCTGAAGTGACGGCTGCGGCAGGGACGGGTGGGAGAACGTCCTCTCCGAGGCCAGCACCAGGGAGGCAGCCTGGGGGCCAGAGAGAGTCTCCTGCCCCTGGGGGCACCTCAGGCTGCTTCACAACCAGGTGGCACGTGTCTGGACGGAGGGAGGAGGGAAACAAAGAACAAAAGGGACTAAGATGGCGTATTTCCGGGTTCTTCATCACCAACTTTCTCGCGCCCAGGGAAAGACACAGGTCAGCTGCGCAGGCGCAACCTGACTTCTGACCCAGGAAACCGAAACCTACCTGGCCGCGCCTACCACACGGCCCCGACCCGCCCATGTCCAGCCTACTGGCCGCCCACTCCCAGGCCCAAGACATAAAGCCGCTCTGGGCAGACACGCGGCGGGAACTTCCTCGGCCCCTCCTCATATGTGGACTCAGGAATTTCGCCCGAGAACGCCGGAGCGACTTCCTTGGCCTCCACCGCCGGAGACCGGTGAACTTCGCCCCTTCTTTCACATTGGCTAGCTAATAGTTTCTTTTTACCTTGCCTACTTGCCTTTTCTCTGGCGCCTGCTCTGGTGGTCGCACAAAACAAATCAGCACGTCCTTCGGAGCCGCTCACCCTGCCCTGCACACAGTCCTGTGGGTCACACCCGCATCTCGGTGCTGAGGGACACAGTCCCGTGGGTCACACGCAGAATCTCGGTGCTGAGGGACAGTCCTGTGGGTCACACCCGCATCCCAGTGCTGAGGGACACAGTCCCGTGGGTCACACGCGGAATCTCGGTGCTGAGGGACACAGTCCCGTGGGTCACACGCGGAATCTCGGCGCTGAGGGACCGCACAGCCGCTCCGCCCCTTCTGCGCTAAGGACAGTCCTGGGCGCGGACCCGCCGCCTCACTGACGGCTCCAGCGCCGCTTAGCGGCAGGAGGGACTCAATGCAGGCTTATTGGGACTCCGCGTCCACTGTGTGGAAAGATCAAACATTTGATTTATTTCAGACACTTTGTTTCTGTTTGTCATATATTACAGTATAATGTAGGCTACATTTTACATGTGTCCCACACTTGTGTGTGTCACATAATGCATGTACCACAGGCATCCAGGTGTGACGTGTGCATGTCACATACATGTGTCATACATGTAATACGCATGCATGTGTTGTGTGTCGGCGATGTGCGTGTGTCACCTATCGATATGGGGCCATTCCTTTGTGCCCTCGTTGCTGGGCTGGTCTCCAAGGCCCTTTCTCTCACCTCTTTTCTCTCCTGGACGCCACGCCCGGAGTTGAGGATCTTCCACGTGACCCCAAGGAGGCTTTTCCAGCCCTGTGTCCGGGGATCCAGTGTCTTCGTGGGTGATAAGACTGGTTTGTATTTTCTCATCTATGGCCTTTCTTCTACATAGTGTTGCACTACGCTCTCCTTTATCTCTTTCCAGCATCTGGTGTTTTTTCCATTAGCACGAATCCTGCCATGTTGCAGTGTGTGGTGTTTGCCGGGAAACATGGCCTGTGGCACAGCTCATGTAGAGGACATTGGCTGCACAAAGCTGCAGACCAACAGCAAGCATCACTTTTCTCTTGTACGTTCAGGGATGTGCTTCATTGGTTCAGAAAACATCCTCTATAAATAAACTCCGTGAGGCTGGGATTTAAATGCAGGAAGCAGCTGGCAGCTGAAACTACCTGTTGGACTATCTGTTTAAACATGCAAGAAGATCTTGTGAAGTCTAAAGCAAACACAACGGCTTATTTGAGCTGTATATACGAGAGACTTAAACAAACCTCGTTTAATCCTCTTAAATGGTGCATCTTCCCCGCAGAAGCAGAACCTGCCAATTAGCTGAACATCCTGACAAAACCTCCCAGGGCTGCAGTGTAGGGGAGAAAGGTGTTTGTTTAAAAAGGTCTTTCAGAGGGAAGCCAACTGTGTGTCTGAACATCTCCTTGGGAGCAGTAAATGAAGACAGTACAGTCTAAAGGGAGGTCAGTGCCAGCAAGAGCCCCAGGAGCTCTGCAGACAAAGACAGGAAAAGCTGGGAGTGGAAAAGCTGAAAGTTCACACGTAAGGAAACCCACTGGTCCCTTAGTACAATCATGACTGCCTGTTTCGCCCAGTTCCTGAGTACAGTTGATCTTCGTTGTGAAAATCAGTCTCGATTGGCCAGTGCTGGTGCTGGGATTGGAGCCCAGGTGGTTAGAGCCCTGCTTCCAGGTGTGTAGTCCATGGAATCCCACAGGTGTCCATTCTACGGAAGGTTCCCAGCACCAGTGGGTCTCATGCATGATCAAAGTTAAAATCAGCTGGGCACGGGGGCATGGGGGCACGGGGTAATGCACCCACAGTCCCAGTGGAGGTGGGAGAACTGTGTCAACTCAAGAGTTCCAAACCAGCCTGGACAGCACAGTGAGACCCTATCTCAAATAATTGTTTTTAATTAAACCTTTTTTGAAAAATTTAAAGTTAGTCCAAACACTAAGAGAAGAGAGTTAGGGTGTGAGGATGCGATAGTTGTGTTATTAAATCCAACTACTTGGCTTCCGTCGGGGAAGGGCCCGCCCTGCCTGTGTCCCTTGCGGGGACCATCATGTTCTGCCCCTGTGATGGTCAGCGGGCCACGGACTTGCTCTCACTTGTGACATGCACAGACACTGACATGCACAGATAAGCATGTGCCAAAGCTAAGCAAACCAATTAAAGTCCATTTTGTGGCTGACTCTTGCTTGCTCTGTGCAAGAATGGCGCCTTCCAGATGGGAGCTGCTCCTGGAGCCCAGGCCCTGGCACAAGAAGGCGTGTGGTGACTGTAGTCATCCGTGTGCCGTATGGGCAACAGATACGGCCTTGCTTTGCTCAGCCACTGAGATATTGGGGTTCAAGTGGCCATGGCCAACTGGATTAATCCGGGGAATCTGTGCTCTATAAACCACCTTTGGATGGATCCAGGTTCAATTTTGCAAAGTAAACCAGGTGATTTCCTTGGAACTTAGTGACTTTCTGGGTGTAAAGTCCCAGTCCCACGTGGGGTCCCAGCATCAGTGGTCTGGTTGCTGATGAAGATCAGACTCCAAGTCTAAATTTTCTGGAGATCTATGCCTGCCACAGGAGGCTGGTGAGTCCTGGGGTGGCCCTTGGATAGCTTCTGTGCAGTAGCAGCTGCTGGAAGACCACAAAGATCCCTCAGGCTTCTGATCAGAAGAGCACCGACTTGGTTCTCAGGGACCTGGACGTACGCTCCTGCCCACCCCCACTGGGGCCTCTGTGGCTGCTGGGGAAGGCTACCTCCTGTCCTCACTCAGTGACTGGAAAGCCGCACTGGGCTCAGGAGAATGTTACCTCAATTTAAGGTATTGGTGATATTAAGATGGGAAAATAATCTTTATTTTTTATTAAGAAAATGTGGTAAATATAGAACATACATAATAGTATACGGAAGCTTTGAAATTTACTGATGAAATGAACTCCTGTGGAGAGGCCGATCCCCCCCAATCTATCAAAATCCCCCAGACCTCTGAAGCTGCTGCGGCTCCTTCCTGGCCCTGCGTTCCTGCTTCCCTGGGAGATGTGGCCACTCTCCGGCATTAAACAAAGTATTCCTTCATTTAAAAAATAGTTTCAATATCTGTACAATACATATTTTAGCATTTCTGAGATTTATTACGATGTTATTATTGTGTTCTCTGTGGCTTGCTTTGTTCTTCTTTTTACCTTTCTAAGATCCCACCATGTTGCTGTGTTTCGTTCAACCAGTGCTGATAGGGACATGTCTGCACTTGTCTCTCAGTGAACACTCACAAGAGATTTTCTAGGGTAAATATCTAGGAGTGGGAATTTCTGAGCCATAATGTGTGTGCAAGCCTGAACATTCATGATTTCCTCCATATTCACTAGTAGATTCGTCTTCTAGTTGGTAAATGCAGCCACCCCTCAGGCTGGCAGTGTCCCTCTGACCTTCCATATGTGCCAGTGGGTGGTGTGAGTTCAAAGCTCGCTGTCCCCTCTATCTCACTCTGCTTCTCTTTCTGTCTCTCTGTCCCTGTCTCTGCCTCCCCCTCTCTCTCTGTTCTTGTCTCTGTCCCTGTCTCTGTCTCTCTCTATGTCCTCATCTCTGTCTCTCTCTGTCCCTGTCTCTCCCTCTCTCTGTCCCTGTCTGTCTCTGTCTTTCTCTCTGTCCCTGTCTCTGTCTCTACCTCTCTGGGACTCTCTCCCTCCCCACTGCAGGCTCCTCGGGGAGCAGGGCCAGGGTACCCCAGAAGACCTGCAGGAGAGATAGTGGTGAGCTGCTCCCACTTAAAAGAGGAAAGAACAGCGTCCCACGTTGGGCATCGAGAGGTGTTTGCGGCTCACGTCTGTCTCTCTTTCTCACTGTCTGAAGCTGCCTGTCTCTTTCTCCGGCTATGTTTTGAGAAAGTAGTGGCAGAAGAGGCAGCCCTGTGGGGAGTCAGGAAGAAGAGACTGTGATGGTGTCCAGAGGCTGGGGAGGTAACTGTGTTCTCAGAGGATTCCACACTTTCTGGGAAACTGAGGCAGGAGAGCAGAGCTGGGGCAGAGTGAGGAGGAAGTAAAATGGGCAAATCTGAAATTCGAGGTGAAGACAGCTCTCAATGTGCCTACGTTGCTCATTGAGGAAGAAATGCTGAGGCCGTAGGAGCCAACATTGGGAATGCCCATGTTTCAGTCTTCTGGGAGCTGGAGTGCCGGGTCTAAAGGCGGGAGAGCTGCGGAGGAGATGAGGGCCTGCAGAGGTTCAGGGCCAAGGGAGGGGCCTTCCCCGCTGGCCTCTCGGGGGCAGGTACAAGTCCAGAGTCTTTTGATTGAGTTTCTCCGGTTGTAACAAGCTAAAAGGTAGTGGGAGAAGATGTCCTTTTCCCAGGCGAGAGTCACACCTGGGGGAGTTTCAGAGAAGTGGGAGCCCAGGTGACAGAAGGGCCCCCTCGTTTCAGGAAGCCCCTGGGACTGGAGAAACAGAGCAAAGGCCTGCTTTGGGAAGTGCAAAATCTTGACCTAATTTGAACTGGTCAAGACCCTGTTCCCGGTGTTCAGGGCAGCCTCATGCCAGCCCCGGTGCCTGGCCACGGGCATGGTGGTCTCTCACTGGAGTGAGGAGGACTCGTCCTTCTCCATGGAGAAGGTTTGGAGACAGCGCCCACCCGAGTCTGCAGGATTTACCGATGCGGAAGTGGGGGGAGTGGGGTCTGCAGCAGTCAGGGCTGTGAGGGAGCTCTCCCTAAAGAGATGAACATGTTTTCTTAGCTGTGACAGTACAGCCCTCAGTGTTCTCTTATTTAATGGATTTTTTGCTAACGGGAACCTCAGAATGGAAGTTTGTGCTCGCGTCGGAAAATCTGCTCAGCCCGGGCTCCTGACGGGCCTCCGTGCACCCCGCACCCCTGCTCAGCATTGATTGCTCTTTGGGTCGTATCATCATCCGCGTCTTTGTTCCTAAGTTGTTGGTCTAAATAACATTCTAGAATATGGCAATGGCAACGCGAGAGAAGACGGGGCCTTGAATCTGAGAACTGGGCTTGGGATTAAGAAGTCAGGGCTGGATTTTAGGGCGTGGAGGTGGAATGACGGACGGGCCTCTGCGCTCCCGTCTGCAGCCTCCAGGCAGAAGCCGCTGCTGACGGGAGAGTCTGGTGAGGTCCCAGGTGGATGGTTTGCTCCAAACTGTGGAGCACGAGGTGCGATTAATTTCCGGACTATGTAACCTTGTGAACACACCACCAGCAGCGTCCTGGAAAGTTACTTCAAGGAACATCTGGTCCCTAATATTTTGTTTATGAACGTCATCGGTGGAGTGACATCATGTCATTTACTGACATGGCGTTTGATTAAGTTTAATCATACTAAGTTATTGCCGCAACGAGGCTGTACGAAGTCGCCAATAAGTGTTTTGCTGAATTAATTAGCCAATGTGAAAAGTCACTGGGGAACATTGAATCTCATAGTGCTCTCAGCAAACCAGCAAATACAGTGACAGAGAAACACTGGGAACAGCACTGGGAACATAATAATAATGTAGGTGTCGGCCGTTTTTGCCACTGCTATTATTGCATGAAGCATCATGCTCATTGAACATATCTTACTTGTAAATATTTGTGTGTGATCCAAAATGTTTGCTTTTGCTGTCGTTGTCTCCACTTGAGGAAACAGGCAGGGGCTTGCCCTGCCGATGTGGAAAAATTTCACCAAAAATCGATATTGATGCTCGGCACAGGTGAGCAGAGTGTGCGTCCAGTCAGGACAGGTTACGCCATGCGGACAAGCAGCTTGAAAATCTCAGTGATTTGAAGGAAAAAAACATTCTTTTTTGTTCTTGTCGCGTGTACATAAAATTTGACCCAGGGGTTCTGCTCTGTGGTGTCCCCCAGGACCCAGGTGAGGGGCTCGGACACTGGACACACAGGTTTCTCGCAGGCTCAGAAGCTTCCACTTGGAGCTGATGTGCTGGTTTCTGTTTACGTTCCATCAGCTGGAGGAAGTCACACAGCAGATGCCAGAGGACCAGCATGGGAGAGCTGTTCTGCAACCAGGACACCTGCCGCGGTGCCCCACTTTCTCCAGGAAACAAGGACACCCGCACGGAGTGCCCGGGCGAGAGTCAGCAACCAGCCTCGGCTGTGGGGTTCCTGCAACGTGTGTTCCTGCTGGCGTTCTCCTTCCTGCCATTCCGAGCTACGGTGGGGATCACGCACCCCATACATGGAGTCCAGGGACAGCGCAGCCTGGGGAGTGCCCCCCCAGCCAGGAAGTCTGACCTTCAGAGAACGGGGAAGACCATCTTCCACTTTACGCTGCCTGGGCGACTGTAAACGTGGATTCCACCGTCTCAGACAGTAGACGATTCCCAGTCTTACTGGGAGGAGCCTGTTGCTCATCTAGGTATGTGGCTGCTGTCGGCTTCCAGAAACGCTGCAAGGAAGGGCATTGCTTTGGCAGAACGTGTGGGGAGATGGGCTGGGAGGGGAGGCTTTCCTCTCCCCACACGGGGAATTCAGGTTCTAGCCCCAGGGTCCTGGTCGTGTCCAGCATCCCAGGAGCATGAGCGAGACGCTGTTGTGTCCACCTGCTATGTGCAGTCAGGGACCAGCTGCAGAGTGCACTGTGCATCATTTAGACTCTGCAGGCTCAAGTGAAAACCTAGCTCTGCCACTGCTCTCTGGATGACCTTGTCACCTCCCTCTCCTCCTTTGAAAAGTGTGGGAAATGCTGCTTTTCATCATTTCCAAGTCACCATGTATTGTGGCTTAAACAGCAGTGTTATTTTCTTTCTCAGTGACACATAACATATTGCCGTGTTTTTCAACAGATGCTGTCTTGGATGCAGTGAAGTCTGGCGATGGCTGTTTCAGAAGCCGTTAGGATGGTGAAGTGAGACAATGTGAACGGGGTGTTTTGTGAGGCTCGGTGCTGCATAAATGCTATAGCCATTATTTTAGAGCAAGAATTGCTTGAAATGTTTCTTTCTCTCAAATTTATGAAAAGATTAGAAAATAGTTCTAAAAATTAAAAATTGTTCTGGTCAGAGCGGCTTACATGATGGCAGTAAAAATGTGCACAGATTCATGGTCCCACCGCGTGCGCTTGGCATGGAGAGAACGAAATGTGGAGGCCGGTGATACCAAGAACACCCCGTGAGCCGCGCTGGGTGCAGCCTCCACGGCCGGCGAGCAGTAACACTGCAGTTTCCTCTCCTCCAGCGTCCACGCTTCCTGTGCCCACGTGCTGGAGGCTCACTCTTCACACCCCCCCCTCAGTTACGTGTCTATGGGGCTGAGACGGGGAAGGAAGTCGGTGAAGCTGGTTGGATCTTCCCAGGGGTGTTCTGTGTGCAAGGCTCGGGGGCAAGGCCGGCTGGGGGAGTCAGCCCGTCAGAGAAGCTGAGGGGTGGATGGAGCCTCACCATGCCTGAGTCCCTGTTTTCCAGCTGCAGGTGCTGACCCTCCAGAGCTTTGTTTGCCAGCCCCTTGCAGCTGTGATCTGGAGTCAGCCAGGCATTCCTCCTTTTCCAATAGATTTTATTAAGTGCTTGATGTGTGTCAAGCCAAGTGTCTGACTTACTGCATGCCCAAGAAGCCATGCTGTTGCGGGAATTTCCTCCGCAAACCTGAAGGAATTGAACTTCAGGAATGGCTGGAACCCTGGAGAGAGAGAACCAGGTTTCTGGAGGAAAATCACTCCTTTTAAGGAAGCAGCATCCTGGATCCTCGAGGCCCTGGAGGAAGTGGGCAGCACAGCTAGGAGTCAGGTGTGGCTGGAGGACGGCCGTCGCACCTGCGAAATTCTGTCTGTGGTACGTGGTTCCTTCCCGGCGCTGGGAACCACCTGGACACTTGCATTCTTCCCTTTTCCTTTCTATTCTCTTTCAAGTCATCCCCCTTGAGCCAGCCCTCCAGTCCAGGCCAAATCCCAGCCTGCCCTCGGTCTGCTGTTGTTGGGCCTGCACCCGAGCCATGAGCACACACAGTGATTGTGGCAGCAGAAGCTTCTTCTGGGCTCAGACTGAGGCTGATGCTGTGCGTCAGGACCTGCCGCAGTCTCGCTGGGCTTCCTGGGACTCACTGGTTGTGGGCTGGGATTGTAAAGCGTGGAATGACTCTGGAACCTGGGCGTCATTCCTTGTGGTTTTCCAAGCTTGGTCTCTGATGTGACCCCAGGTCTTAGGAGACATGCTGAATATTTATTATGCTTACATTCAAGCAACATTAACCCTCAAGGTTGACCTAGCTCCCCGACCTTTTTTCTCAGAAGGACGAGCACTGACGGGACATTTTTCCAGTATGGATTCTTCCCAACTCTGAGAAGTTGGAGACACATGGATTCCTCAGCCAGCTCCCATCTACGGACGTGCTGTAGTCACAAGGACTGTGACTAAGGCTCAGTCCCTGAGGAGCACCTTGGCATGGGCTGCTTTAGGCCGTACAGACCCAGTTTTATCCACTTTATGTGAAGAAAGCCAACAAGGGACATGGAGTGTGTTCTGCAGGTTTTAGCGGCTGCGGTGGCTGATGCTCCGTGGGGATGACGGAGGGAAGGCTCCTCCCTCTGTGGGCCCCAAGGTCTGTGCTGGAATCAGCTCTGCAGCTGTGTCCGGGGCAGCCAGAGACCACACACGGCAGGCTCACAGCTCTGTTCCACGAAAACTTTGTACACAAAAGCAGACGGGCTGGGCTTGACCTCTGCATCATAATCTGCTGACCCCTGGGTAAGAGATTTTAAATATTTACTTAATTCTCTTCAATGGAAGGGTTGATATACTGAGGAGTGAATAATGGGAAAGACCTGATTCAGCTGTATCAGGAAGGACTGGTGTAAATTCAACTTATTAACTGAAATCACAATAGTCAATGTATTATGCCTTTAGGGGTAAAAGTGGGTCACACATGAGCAGCATGCGCTTCACTGGCCTGGCAGGACACCTCGCGTTTGGATAAACGGTTCCGACGCTTACCCAGGTTGGAGGCTGTTAGTAGTGAAGTGCGTCCGGAGCTCTGGATACTTTTCTGGCTTTGCTATATTTGTGTGAGCTTGTGCACAGTTAGAGGTTTGGGCTAAATTTGGGTAGAAATGGGTGGTTCACAGGCTGCAAAAGTTCTGTGGACCCTTTTTTCCCCCAGTTGATTAATGTTGTAAAGATTAGAATATTGTTACACAAAAATCTGGATTTTTAGTTTCTTTCACATTGGAATAGCTGCCAACATCGTGCCTGCATTCATCTCTCTAGGGTAACGCTGGCTGCAGCGGAGACGGCTGCTCCCCAGTGGGGCGTGTGTACTCAGCCCGTAGCCCCCGCCCTCCGGACTCCATTTGCCTCCTCTGTCAGGTTTGCACCTCATCATTGGCTTCTAATTTTGTGTCCCTGGACTGCAAGACCTACAAGTCTCCCAGCACAACCAGATTCTATGATTCTATTCAAAAAGAAGCCAGTGAGGCTAGCGTATCACCGTGTTGATGAATTCACAGGATTAACTCTGGGAGCTGGGGGCAGTTTGTATTCTTCCTCCAGATACTCTCTGCTTCTCCTGGCTGGAAAGGTTCTGCTACTCATCCCGTGGTCAGGCCCAGCCAATGGAACGGGAACCGAAGTGACTCTGCCCCTTACTGGCAGAAACTTTAAAAGCCGCACAACGTTCCTGCACCCTCCCCCTCTGCCACGAGCCTGGCAGTGCTCAGGATGGTACAATTATTTCACCTGGGCCTGAGGATACAGGAGCTACTCCCAGCCTGCAGTGGAACAGAAGCATGGACAGGTGATTAAGCTTTGCGTTTTCGAGCCACAGAGGTTTTGAGGTTGTTCGCTACCATGCTTTGTCCCTACAAACCCAGTCATGGAGAAGGCCAGTGGCAGAGCCTGAGCCACTCGCACATCTGTTCACCAGTATCCAGAATGACAATAGATTTTTAAAACATTCCTGAGAAAATTCTGGGAGTTGCATATTGGCCAGTCTTATTCTCTAACGTCGCCCCTTCTAAACGGTGGGATAACTGAAAATTTCAGAAAAGCAAACCATTGCTGAAAGGCAGCATTATTTCTGTTGGCAGAAGGCGGCTTGAGCAATCTAGATTTTCCACGGTTCACCAGTTACTTTTTGAGGAAATATGGCCATGAGATGAATCGAACATGATTCCTACCTTTAAGGAACTCAGAGAAGTGAATTAAAGGAAGTCACAGATCAGACAACCAACCACACAAAGTTTCCAGGAGCAAACTTTGTTACGTTCGGCAAGTCACTCTTACCCGCTGTTTTGCCTTCTGAGGTTTCAGTTACTCTCCGTCAATCACGGTCCAAAAACATTCAATGAAAAATTCCAGAAATAAACAATTCATACGTTTTAAATCGTGTTTCATTCTGAGCAGCGTGACGAAGTCTCATGCCGTCCCATTCAGCCCCACCTGGGGTGTGACTCCTCCCTTTGTCCGGCAGACGCGCCCTGTCTGCACCACCTTGTCCAGCAGACCCGCCCTGCCTGCACCACCGGCCTGTCCAGCAGACCCGCCCTGTCTGCACCACCGGCCTGTCCAGCAGACGCGCCCTGTCTACACTACCTGCCTGTCCAGCAGACGCGCCCTGTCTACACTACCTGCCTGTTAGCCACTTAGTGGCCCTCTTGGTCGTCAGATCCCTTGTTTTCAAGGAACCCTCGTTTTACTTAATAATGGCCCCAGAGGGCCAGAGTGGTGGTGCTGTAATTCAGAAATAGGAAAGAGATGCTGCAAAGTGACTCCTTTAAGTAAACAGGTGAAAGTTCTTGACTTACTAAGGAGAAAATCCTGCGCTGAGGTTCCTAATGTCTATGGTAAGAATGAATCTTCTGTGCATGAGCTTGTGAGGAAGGAAAAAGAAATGCATCCAGGTTTTGCTGTCACACCTCAGAGTGCAAAAGGTACAGCCACAGTGCACAGTAAGTGCTTGGTTCAGATAAAAAGGCCATTGGGGGTGGAGGGGAGGACAGGAAAAGAATCATGTTCTGATTGATGGCAATTGGGCTCAGTACCATCTGTAGTTTCAGGCATCTGCTGGGGGTCTTGGAAGGTATCCTCCTCAGATAGAGGGGGACTACGAGCTCTCTCAGTATCCACAATAACAGTAGATTTTTGAAACATTCCTGAGAAAATTCTGGGAGTTGCATATTGGCCAGTCTTATTCTCTAACGTTGTTCCTTCTAGATTTTGGGATGACTGAAAATTTCAGAAAAGCAAATCATTGCTGAAAGGCAGCATTATTTCTGTTGGCAGAAGGCGGCTTGAGCAATCTAGATTTTCCACAGCATATGCATAGATAGGAATAAAAGGCATGGCTGTTGGTAATTTATATAGATTTAAAAGCAAATGCAAAAACCTGGCTTAAAGATGAGAAAGACGAGGTAAGGGTAAACAGGAGCTTCTCTGGAAAGAAATGGAAATGTTGTCCCTCGGGGATCAATGCCGAACCTTGCGGAGTTGAAGCTCCCCTGAGTGTGTGGCAGAAAACATGGATGTGAGGTGGCTCCAAGCCCGGCTGTGGGCAGTGGGAAGGGTGTGATGATAGAAGATGAATGAACCAGTGTGCAGCTCAGCTGTGAGGGGCTCCCAGAGCCTCTGTGTGAAGGGCCTTCCTGCCATTCCTCCAGACTGTCTCTTCCAGAACATCCCCGAGGAGTGGTCTCTAGACTTGGGGTTGCCTTCCAGGAGAACAGCCAGGGCCTCGCAGAATCCGGCCTTGGGAGCTGCAGTGCAGTCTGGAAGGATCCTGGATCAGAACCAGTTTGGTTATTCCTCAGTTCTTACGCCGGATGTTGGGCATTCCATGTTGATGAGTGGTTGTGGAGATGCCAACTGAAAGATCAAGCTGGACAAAGGCTTACAAAAATTGCAAGGAGGCATATCCAGAAAGGAGATAGTGGGAAATGTCATAAAAAATGGAAGCAGATTGAAAAGATGGTTTGACATTAAGGTATCAGTGATGCAGAGTCCCATTTTCCTCTTGGTCTGGACCCTAGACAGCAACAAGGTACACTGGAAATTTGATTTCATTAAATCAATTCTTATTTAAAATATTTCAAATATTTTTTAGAAGAATGAGCTAGATTTCTCCAAACACAAGACAGAGGCTAAAGGTTTCTTTTCGCCATTTCCTACATTCTTAAAAGTGAGATCCAAACTACTCCTTTTCCCGAACAAATTATTTTTCATGAAAAAGAAAGATTTATGTATTATTGTCATTAGTAAGCTTAGAATTTTTGGTTTCCTATGAAGTCCTAAAAATGTCTGCAGCTGTATCAATAACATTTCCTGTGCTAAAGGCAAATAGTCAATATTTTATGCATTAATTTCACATAATATTCACACCACTTCACAGACTTCGTTTCCGTACTTCCAATTATAAACATATATTAAGTTGTATTTGGTTCTGAATAGTGAAATCTGTTACACATTTTCAGAAAAACTTCAAGTAGAAATGCAGACAAATTTGTGCTACATTTGCATACTTAAAATGGTCACAGTGAGTTATTGTAATGTCTGAGGATCTTCCACTCAAGATGCAAAATCACATGTAATGATATTTTAAGAACATCTAACCCATTTGTGGTCCCCTTAGAAATCCAGGCACAAAACACAGAAAATGCTTTGAATGCTTTCCAGAGGGTCACAGTTTCCAGCAAGAACATTGTCAGATGCTATATGTATTAACGTGGTGAGAGTTTTAAAGCAACAGGAATAGTCTTAAATGTTTTGCAAACTTGTTGTTGGAGACATGCAGCATACGCATTCACATATAAGCAGCCTTGGGGTTGGGAACACGAGAGAGTTAATTCAGTAGTCAACACACACCCAAGAGAAGTGCAACAACAGAGGCAGAGCCTGTGCTGCCCTGCACTGAGATCTCATGCTTCCCAACCCACCATGCGGCAACCGGGCATTCGGCACCTCCTATGTACCAGGCCCCATCCTAGACACAAGGGAAGCAAATATGATGAAAACCTGGATCTGTTCTTTAGGAGTCCGAGTCCAGGGTTAGGAAACAGACACATTGGCAAAAGCATTAATGACACTATACAGCATCGTACGCAGTGCTGAGTTGCTGTGATCCGCACAGGGCACCCTCGTTCTCCTTGATGTGACAGTCACTTGTAATGCCACTGCTCACCTACTGACATGTGCAAGTCTCTGTTATGTTTGGGGGAATTATTCCCTTATGAACCTTGCCTCTCTAACGAGAGTTCAGGAACTGCTTTCCAAGCTTTTCTTGGCAACTCAGGCCCAGGTATGCCCTGGCTTTTTCCATTTGTGTACAGCGTTTTCAGACTTGATTCCGAGCAGAGGGATGAAAGAGGGCAGTGCCGTGGGAGAGAGATCTGAACCCGGAGTTCAGAGGCCTCCTGGGAAGAGCCTGCCCTGCGTTGCAGTGAGAGCCATGTGCCTGTGCCCGGTGTGGAAGTAGCCGTGTCTTCAGGGATACGATTGAGGTTTTGTTCTTGGCTGAGTGTCCTTCCAGTCTGATTCTGTGGGCCTCCCCAGAGAACGATTCCCCATAAAATAATGTAAAATGGCTCCCGTTTGCTGAGAGCTTGGCACGGTGCCGACATCTTTGTGTGCATTTTCTCGCTCAAGTATCGCCAAACAATGTGAAGTCTTTTTCATGCCCATTTTTCAGATAAGGAAATGGAAGCAACATTAGAAATAGCAACATTAAAGAACTTGACTCACCTGAGGTCCTACGTTTGTGAACCTGAGCTGGCTTAGCCAGGTAGTCTTTCCTCCGGCGTGGCAAAGAAGCTGAAGTGGAGGGTAAACGTGAGTCCGAGACCAGTGAGCATCAAGGGTCAAGGGCAAGTTCAAGGGGCAGAAATGGGAAAACTGAAACCGAGTCAGGGCCTGGTGTTGATGTAGACGACGATGAGGTGGGTCAGGAGTGGCTGCCGTGGACGGGGCAGGAGAATCCACAGTGTGACTTCGCGGCCTTCCTGTTTTCTCCGGGGACACACGCATGACTTGGGTGTTTGGCTTCCTGTATTTGGGGGACTGAATTCCTGTAAGATGCAGAACAGGGCCGGCAGGTGCAAGTACCTTGCGTGACCTGGAGCACGTGTGACACTCTGCTGTGACGTGCTGGCTTTCTCCCTGGCAGTTCTTAGATTCGGGTCAGGGAATCCTAACTACACAAATATTTAAATTAAAAACATCATGGTGACAGATAACTGTAGATTTAGTTAGTCTAACCACATGTGGGGCATTACATGAAGAGTTAGAGTTGAGACATTTCAACAAAGAATTCTAAGCTTCCCCATGGAATGTTGGTCATGGTTTTCAACACACATTTAAACTCAGTCACCCAAGGAAATCAGAGATTAAGTGCATCTTTATATGTGTAGGAGTTTATAGCTGTAGGATTAGCTTAATATGTTCATTTTGTGCTTTGGGAGGCAATCGATCCTCTGAATTGATTTTTGAAGTTGATCACAAGAATCTTTGATTCAAAAAGATTTTATTTTATTTTTTGATGCTATTGAATTTGGCAAATTCTGCCACACTTCCTTATTTTAACATATCTGTCTTTGAATAGAAATGGTCACTTTATTACTTGTACTAATCTTAATTCTTTTTTATTCTTCTATGAGAATCTTCAGTTTAAATATTACATTGTCACTAGTTCACTTTCAATGTTCTACTAGTTCTTCATGTGTCACTTATAGACTCTATTCCTCTTTTCATTGCATTGTTCATGTGATAATTCCATGGCCTGAAAGGGTTACTGCATCTCCTGAAAGTATTCCACTACAGCTGTGGGGTGTGCAGGAGGAGGCATCAAGTGTGCCCGCCAACCCTGAGAAATAGCTCCTTGACGGTGTTCAGGACACCGGACCACAGGTCTGGCCTCTGCCCTATTTTAGCCTAAAATTAGAAGAGGAGCTTTACCTCCCTGGTAGTTTTTTCCTCTCATCTACAGAAGAAGAGACTTGAAACACAGTGTGGATGCTTTCCAAGGTTCTTTCTGACTCTAGGTTTCTACCGTACTTTATGGCAAAGGCTGACATTGTTGTGGAAAGTCATAACTTTGGGACTTTCATGACTGTATTTTCTTTCCA
Organism: Theropithecus gelada; assembly: GCF_003255815.1. Classification (NCBI taxonomy): domain Eukaryota; kingdom Metazoa; phylum Chordata; class Mammalia; order Primates; family Cercopithecidae; genus Theropithecus; species Theropithecus gelada. The sequence goes on from NC_037676.1 coordinate 11,394,404, forward strand.
CATTTCTTTGAGCGAACGGTGGAATGTTGGCAGGAAGTCCATTTACAAAGTCAGGGAAAACTCACCAAGTCTTAGCAGAAATTGTAACCTGGATTCATTCTCATTCTCCTAATAAGACGGTGTCAGTGAGTGATGAGTGTCGAGTAACAAACGAGAATGACTAAACAGGAGGCAGTACCAGCTGTCTAAGGCAGCACAAATTGGGTAGTTTGAGGCATGTGCTTGGAATGCAGGAACGACACCTGCCTTAGGAGCCGATGAGGCAGGTGGCAGCGTGAACACTGTTACCACGATGTATGGATGGCAAGAAACACGCACTCAGCACCTGAGTCAGGAACTGCAACCATTGCATGAGACGGTTGCACCCAGCCCAGTCGTGATAATCCTCACAGCCAACTGGGATGCAGGAGGGACAGCAGGAGATGATTCCGTCAGCGCTTGTGCATAAAACTGTGGCTCTATAAGGGTGCACAAGGGGTCAGGTGGCCTCTGACAATCAGATTTGGCAAAAACTCACAATGTCACAGAAGACTTTTTAGATGCTCAGGGAAGGCAATGGGCTTCTTCCCTTCCTCTTAATGTAGATCACCTTGGAGCTGTGGTATGCCGCGCTCACCTGTGTGCATTGTGGGACATGGTATAGGGTAGAGGCTGAAGTCCACTTGCCCCATTGGCACAGGGGCTTTTCCCAATCTGTGAAGAAACTTTTAAAGCTATTCATAGTGAGTGTATTTGATTTAAGATAAGCAGAATAAAAATTCTATGATCTTTCAAAGTTTTCAAACCTGCAGGATTCTTGGAAGCTGGGAGAGACAGTGCATTTTTGAATCTCAACTAAGTAGCAAAACCCAAAACATCATTAATAAAACCAAGTGACTAAAGACCCTAAACTATATTCGGATGAGGTTAAACCAAAAGCCTCCAGACTGCATGATGCTGATGTCTGTGTAGGAGGAGGCAGAGGCTCACACGGAGCACCAGGAAGCGTCCACAACCCCAGACGTGCAGGAGTCACCACGGGGAAGCGTCCACGACCCCAGACATGCAGGAGTCACCACGGGGAAGCGTCCACGACCCCAGATGTGCGGGAGTCGCCACGGGAAAGCGTCCATGACCCCAGACGTGCAGGAGTCGCCACGGGGAAGCATCCATGACCCCAGACGTGCGGGAGTCGCCACGGGGAAGCGTCCAGGACCCCAGACGTGCGGGAGTCGCCACGGGGAAGCGTCCAGGACCCCAGACGTGCGGGAGTCGCCACGGGGAAGCGTCCAGGACCCCAGACGTGCAGGAGTTGTTACAGAGAAGCACAGCAGCCCAGGCCAAGAGCTGTGACTGACACAGGTGGGGTTTACTCATCCAGTATTTGATGAGTCAAAAAGGACTGAGGGACTGGGGCCTCTGACTCCTGGGAACCCTTGATACTGATAAGCCAGGCTCCTTTCTATGAATGAAAAAAAATTATTGGGAGTAGGCTGGGCACAGTGGTTCATGCCTTTAATCTCAGCACTTTGTGAGGCTGAGGCGGATGGATCAGTTGAGGTCAGTTCAAGACCAGCCTAACCAACATGGTGAAACCTTGTCTCTACTAAAAATACAAAAATTAGCCAGGCGTGGTGGCTCATGCCTGTAATCCCAGCTACCTGGGAGGCTGAGGCAGGAGAATCACTCGAACTGGCGGGGAGGAGGCTGCGGTGAGCTAAGATCGTGCAGCTGCCGTCCAGCCTGGGCAACAGAGTGAGACCCTGTCTCAAAAATATATATATATACACACATATATGTGTGTGTGTGTGTATATGTGTGTGTGTGTGTATATATGTGTGTGTGTATATATATGTGTGTGTGTATATATGTGTATGTGTGTGTATATATGTGTGTGTGTATATATATGTGTATGTGTATATATGTGTATGTGTATATATGTGTGTATGTGTGTGTATATATATGTGTATGTGTATATATATGTGTGTGTATATATGTGTGTGTGTGTATATATGTGTGTGTGTATATATACGTGTGTGTGTATATATATGTGTATGTGTGTGTATATATGTGTGTGTATATATATGTGTGTGTGTATATATGTGTATGTGTGTGTATATATGTGTGTGTATATATATGTGTATGTGTATATATATGTGTGTGTATATATATGTGTGTGTGTATATATGTGTGTGTGTGTATGTGTGTGTGTATGTGTGTGTGTGTATATGTGTGTGTATATATGTATGTGTGTGTATATAGTGTGTGTGTATATATGTGTGTTATATATATGTGTGTGTGTGTATATATGTGTGTGTGTGTATATGTATATGTGTGTGTGTATATATATATATGAGGTAAAACAAAAAATGAAGGGCAGGGCAATGAAGACCAAGTGAAGAGAAGGTCTAGATAAAAGTGGAGGAAGGGAATAGAGTCAAGAAGTCTCAGAAATCAAACTTCCATATGTTTTAACATCATGTAAAAGCAACCAAAGAGGGACTTCGTAAAGTTTTAAAAATCTACATCAAATCCCACTTTTTCTAAAACTTCAGGATATCCAATTTTACATATAAATTAACATTAGGAAAGTACTGAAGGTAAATCCCACACAAAAGTAATATTAGAGAATAGAGAGTAGAGGGCAGAATGAAATGCCTACAGACAATGAAAATGCCCCACAAGAAGTTCGCCCACAGCAGGGCAAAAGTGCAACCTCTGAGTTCACGACGAGCTGAGATACACTAAGGAAATGGCCCAAAACTATAAAGGGTAACACAAATCAGAATTAGAACACTGTGAGGCAATAAAACTGAGATAGAATTGTGGCATACAAGAAAAAAATCATTTCTGAAATGAAGACTAAACTAGAAGGAAAATAAGAGCAAATAAGGAGGAATAGAAGGTGTGAATAAGAAAAGATTTAAAAAATAAAAAAGAAATGACAAAGATTTAAAAAATTCAACAGAGAGTGACACAGTAAAAATAGGTAAAGAAGATTAAACACAAGCATAATGGGAGATGCTGAGGGCGAAAAGCAAAGCCAGGACACCCAGCCGAGCCCCGACGTGCAGGCTGAGAAGGTGCTCAGCACAGGGAGAAGATTTAAAGATTTAAAGGACGAAAAGCTCATCCTTTACTGTAGACTACTGCCCCAGGCGACTTACACCAAGACACATTCTAATCCAATAACTGGGCTTTAAAGAGCAAGAAGCCATGTGGGTGTAGGTAACTGAACCGGGAAAGAAAATAACTAACTTTCTAACTTTATAAAAGAAGAAAATAGAGTAACATTTTTACAATACCTACGAGAATAAAATAAGCCAAGATTTTACATACATATAGCAAACTGACTTTCAGGTATAAAGGGAACAGAAAAACTGTTATCAACGTGCAGTAATTTGGGAAATATTATTCCCATGAACACATTTTGAGGAATCTTCAATAACTCATTTCAAGACAACCAAAATAATGAGAGACACATCAACTTAAGTATTGGTGGTGAAAATTGAAGGTATAGTTACTTGTAAAACTAAGATAAATGAGGACTGAAAGAAAGAGAACATCATATGTGTTCGATGTGCTCTGACAATGTGACAAACTACAATGATAAAAAGTGGGGGATGGTGGGCACGGTGGCTCACACCTGTAATCCCAGCACTTTGGGAAACTGAGGCGGGTGGATCACCTGAGGCCGGGAGTTCAAGACCAGCCTGGCCAACACGGTGAAAGCCCATCTCTATTAAAAACACAAAAATTAGCCAGGCGAGGTGGCAGGTGCCTGTGGTCCCAGCTACTCGGGAGGCTGAGGCAGGAGAATGGCGTGAACGCGGGAGGCAGAGCTTACAGTGAGCCGAGATTGCACCACTTACTCCAGCCTGGGCCACAGAGCGAGACTCCATATCCAAAAAAAAAAAAATGGAAAGAAAAAACATCCACAAGGGAACAATCACCCAATTACCAGTCAGTGGTCACTGGGATGGGACCTTGGAGGGCCAGCTGGAGTCACTGCCAGTGTTATCCTTACAAGAAATCCTTAAACTTTTGTGTGTTATTTTGTACCTGTGATTTATTCACAATTAAAGAGTTTTGAAAACCTAAAAGATAGTTGAGTTCAAGAGAAGATCAGTGCTGCAATGGATCAGCATCCGACCAGATGGAAGGTGGGAGATTTGGAATTGACGTGGGATCCACAACCCTGCAGCCGAGTTCACTTGGACCAATGACTGTTCCTCTTTCTCTGTTAGGACTTGAGACACATTTTCCCTGAAGTTTCCTTTTGCCTTTAAAATTGAGTGTGTCATTCTCTGTGGTCGGCACGGGCTGGGATGCGGCTGCTGTGGGCCTTAGCAGGAAGGAATGGATGTTGGCCCAGCCTTGAGCCAAAAGCCAGCATCTGTGGGCGGACGGAGGGTGAGATGGGAGGGCTGTGGTGAGCCGCAGCAGAGAGCAACCTCAGAGCAAAGTCAGACGAGGGTCAAGAGCTGCCAGATCAGCAAGGAGAAGACAGGCGGCAAGCCGACTTCCTGGGAGCAAAACTCCCTCCTCTCGCCCCTTGCACCCACTGTCAAAGGTCTTTGAAGCCAGAATGCTTTCAAGAATTTTACCTTCATTGTTTTTTGATTTTTTGCTTATGGTCGTTCTTGCAGGAGTAAGTTGATATCGCACTGTGGTTTCGATTTGCATTTCCCTGATTATTAGCAATGTTGAGCATTTTTTCATACGTTTGTTGGCCATTTGTATGTCTTCTTTTGAGAACTATCAATTCATGTCCTTAACCTACTTTTTGATGGGATTTTTTTTTTTTTTTTACTTGCTAATTTGTTTGAGTTTGTTGTCGATTCTGGATAGTAGATGTTGGCACAGATGCAGTGAAAAGGGAAGACTTCTACACTGGTGGTGGGAATATAAACTGGTACAGCCACTATGGAAAACAGTGTGAAGATCCGTTAAAGAACCAAAAGTAGAATTACCATTTGACCCAGCAATTGCACTCCTCAGTATCTACCCAGAGAAAAAGAAGCCGTATGAATAAGATGCTTGCACACACATGTTTACAGCAGCACAATTGGCAATTGCAGAAATATGAAACCGATCCAAATGCCCATCAATCAATGAGTGGATGAAGAAACTGTGGTATATATACACTATGGAACACTAATCAGTCAAAAACAGGAACAAAGTAATGGTATTCATAGCAACCTGGATGGAGGTGGAGACCGTTATTTTAAGCGAAGTAACTCAGGAATGGAAAACCAAATATCATATGTTCTCACTCGTAAGTGGGAGCTAAGCTATGAGGCTGCAAAGGTATAAGAACAACACAATGGACTTTGGGGACTCAGGGGGAAAGGGTGGGAGGGCGGTGAGGGATAAAACACTACTAATTGGGTTCAGTGTGTATTGCTCAGGTGATGGGTGCACCAGAATTTCATAAACCACCACTAAAGAACTGAATCATGCAACCAAATACCACCTGTTCCCTGAAAACCTATGGAAATAAAAAAATTTAAAAAAAGAACTTTCAAATAGCTTACAATGTTACGTATTGTGCTGGTCAAACGTAGAGCGACTTGACGTGTGCATTGTAATCAGCATCTCCTGAGTCCGGCTTCTTTCACTGTTACTGAACGGCCTCCCTCCTTCTCAGTGTTGACAGGCAGAGCGGCCTTTGCCTGACAGGGATGCTTGTTTGTGGATTTGTGGACTCAGGCTGCTTTCTGGTGCTTCCAATGCCTTCTAAAGGTTGCCTCAAGGAATCAACATGTTTTTGACAATTGTTCTTCATGAGACCTCAGTCATCTGACAGAAGCAAACAATGCCAAGATTCACTTGGAAAGTTGTTTCCGTAAGAGAACTGGCTGATCTGCAGATGGACCCAGGTAGCCTCCGTGCCTCTAGCTGTGAGCAAATCCCACTTCACCGTTGTGAAATATGAAGTGATTCACCTGCTTTCAGTGCATTCACATGGATACCTCATTTCAGGAGATTGGAAGTCAGCTCTTTCCCCAGCCCCAGCCCCAGCCAACCACCCACACTACACAGTAACTGAGGTGCAGGCCTTGCATGACGTGGTGTATTAAAAGCACGATTTTTAACGGTACTCAGTCTCAAACAGGTTGGCAAGGGATTTGGCAGCAACTGTGAATAATTTGCAGAAGGTTTCTCCTGGAACACTCACTTTTATTAATTTGCCAACTTCCCTAATTTAAACAGTGACTCATGATTCATATAAATTTCTTCCTAGGACATAATTATTCTGACATTGAATACTCTGTGTATGGGAGGTGATCTGGACGTGAAAATAGCATTTTTTTTTTGAAAAGTCAACCTTTGTTTCACCGAAATTATAAAAGCTCCTGCAAGTAGATTTATTCAAATAGAAAGCAAATGAGACAGCATTCCCTGCTGTGAATGCATCACAGCCTGTGCTCACTGGAAACAGGGAGAGAAAGCTGGGCCCTAGGTTTTTGAGTAGAAAAGTCTCTAGTTCTTTGTTTTCAGGGCTATGAATACCTTAACTCCAGGTTTGACTGACTAGCTTGGTTGGTTGCTGGAGAAAGGCTCTGAAAAGAATCATCTGCGTCCCAGCGTGGTGCCTCACACCTGTAATCCCAGCACTGTGTGTGTGTGTGTGTGTGTGTGTGTATATATATATACACACACACATATATAAATTAGCTGGGCGTAGTGGTGTGCGCCTGTGGTCCCAGCTACTTGGGAGGCTGAGGTGGGAGGATTGCTTGCGGTGAGCTATGAGCTGTGCCACTGCATTCCAGCCTGGACTGCAGAGTGAGATTCTGTCTCAAAGAAAAAGAAATTACTTGCTTAGCTTCATAGGTGCAACTAGAAACCTATGGAGACACCTCAATTACCTTCCAATCATTAGTATTTACTTTCAGCAGGATAATGAACATATTTTACCTACTATGAAAACACTCTGAGTGTAAGTCCAACCTAGTTCACTAATTAAAATATTCAACAGTAGAGCAGCCAAAAAACTAGTCAAATAAGGCATCTCGAGGGTGGCATTTTGACCAAGTCTACCAGAGAAGTGATACTGAGAATTCTAATTCCAATTTGTTTTCCAAAAAAAAAAGGATTCTCTCTTTTATGATATGGATTCCTGAACAACGTAGAGCCGTATTTTCCAAACCTGATAACTCTGAAAGTTGTCAGAATCAAAATGGAATCACCTTTGTTAAAAGCAAAAACAAAAACAAAAACGAAACAAAGCCTGGCAACTGCAGCAGGGAAGGCCACGGAGAGACACCCTGAAGCTTGTACCCCCCACAGTAAAACTGTCACAGGAGCCTGCAGGACCCACGCTGGCTCACAGGACGTCACCACCTTACACAAAACACACGTCCTTGAGGACATCTGCCCAGCAACTGCCCGTCCAACCTCGGACTGACGTCACCCTTGGTGCTGATCCTAGGATCCATAGCCCAGGATAATCCTCTCAAGAACCCCTTTTGTGTGCATGTTTCAGGACATTCTCAGATTGCGATGCTGTGGCTGTTCCTAACCCAGGAGAGGACCTGTGTTTAGAGGACCTGTGTTTAGAGGATCTGTGTTTGGTCACTGTTCACTGTTCAGATAGTCTCTCAATGAGAAATTTCTATTATATATATTTTTAAAAACGTAACATTAGAACTGTTAACAGTCAAACAGGATTTTTCAGATAAGCCTTTTCTGAGCGTAACTTACCTTCTGAGAAGCAGTGGCTCAGCCGGGCAACTTTAGTCTTGTAAAGCAACAGACTGGATGCAGACGCAGGTGGGCTGCTCCTCACACAGGAGCCCCGCGGGTCTTTCGTTATTCTGAGGGTTTCACTTTAGCAAGCAGAGCATCCTGAAACATGAGGGGTAAAACTGCTCCTTCATTCTCTGGAATTTACACACAGAGGAAAAGGGAGTGTGGATGCAGGACGGTGAAGTGTGTCCGTGAGCCCTGGGCTGACTGTGCAGAGATAAGGAATCTCTCAATGCTACTGACTAGTCTCAGTGCACTGAGAGTAATAATGAAAAAGCTCATTTTCTGGACAGTGCAAAAGTATGTGGGAGAAGAATAATAACCAAATTAAAAGGAGACCAAAGCAATTCAACCCAAAGTTGCCCATGCTACAGTGGCCATTAGATCATGCCTTTGTGCTGCTCACTTTGTGAATAAAGCAAAAAAAAAAAAAAAAAAAAAAAAAAAAAGAAGAAGAAGAAAAAAAGAAAAGGGCCCAAGGGCCCAACATGCAAATACCAGGAATAGTTTTTGAGGAAGCAGGCTCTGTAGTTACTGCTGAGGGGTAGCTGAGGATAACAGTCAGAAGGCTTCTGGCCAAGCATCTGTCCTCTCCTGTCACGGGCATTTGCATTTTTAACCAGAAGGGATGTTCGTAATAAGACATGAATACAGACAAATCCCTCTGCCACATATTCTGTTTAAGAATAGAGTCTTTTCAGAAATTTAAAATAAAAATGTTTCTGCAAAGAACCTCTCCTTACACAGAAAGCTCACCCGTAGTGTCTTACATTATGACAATGAGAATACCAGCTTTCTCTGTGGGTCATTTTATCATCTGCATGGTCCCTTCTTATTACAGGACAGCAAACCATCCTTGCAGCAGCCCACAAAGATAGAAGTGACAGGTTCTTATTATTCCCAGAAAACAGACAGGGAGAGGATTCACCCAAGAACACCGAGTTTGGGAATGACAGAGCATGGGTTTGCACCAGCATCTCTGACTAGTGGCCTTCACTCCTTCCAGAAGGCCCCGTTGGCTGAAGAGCAGGCATGTTTACAAAGCCAGAAGAGGCCGGGAGGGCCTTGCCTGAGCCGTGAAGACACAGTCTGTCTCCAGCAGACATCGCAGTTGCAGGAGGGATGGGAGACCTAGGACATTCCGACAGAGGTCAATTCTGCACTCAATTCTGACCACTTTGCCTTGAACACAAACACCTTCTGCTGACGGGTACAGCGGAGAGGACTTCCCAATCTGTAAAAAACAATTTTTATTTAAACTTTGAAATTTAGCTGGGCTAACAATTTTAAAGAAAACCCTCACCGATTGTGGACATTGTTTCTGCATACGAACGGAACTTTTGTGTAGGGTTCAGCTCTTCCTCTGCCGTCGGATGTCCTCTGCAGCCGAGGACATGGTGCCAGCAGCATGCGGGCTTGAAGCGGCCACATCACAGGCGCTTGTTAGCCATGGTTGGTGCTCCTTTAAAATCGCCACTGTTGCTTGTCAGCACCTCCTCTTCGGCCATCTTCAAGCGGTTATTACCTCGACACGGAGTAAGTAAGAGCGTCTGTCAGTCACGAGAAACAAAGCAGCAAGCATGTTTGTCGGTGTGTGCTGAATGGTGTCTTATTTTGTTGTGCTTTTTTTCTACATGGTATATTAGTATCACTTTTATCCTACTGCGAATCCTACATATGCAGTTGTGATTCCTCACCCTTCCCTTACTAAGTTCTGAAGTTCCTGCCACAGTTTAGCAGCAGAAACCTGCAGCATGAATTCGTCTCTGGAAGGTGTTATGTTTTCATAGAGATAAAAATTTAAGTGAAAAATAGCAAGCACATTAATGAAAGTGCTAGTACCTACACGGAAGTCTTATAAAAGTAAAATAATTTTAAATTGCTATAAAGCATTTAAATTTATTCACATAATTAGCTGTCTTATTTACATGTGCATTTTATGAGCTTCTCCATTTCTTTATGGGTGTAGATGGCACATAATTACAAACCAGTCAATTATTAATTCACTATGGTGTTTCCTGCAGTTCATTATGCTGAGAAATGCTTTCTTAAATATTGTTCTAGTCAATCCAGCCCATTATTATCCGGTCAGAATAAATGTTACCCACTGTTAAAGGTATTCTCCACAGCAGAAAATCTGTTCTTTAACTCCTTATTGGTAAAATACACACAAAAAGTCACCATTTTGATATGTGGAATTCAGTGGCATTTTGTACCTTCATGATGTTGTGCAATCTTCACTACTATCTATTCCAGAATTTCCAAGAGAAAACTCTGAACCCTTTCATGGTCACTCCCTACCCTTCCCTGGCCCTGGTCACCCAGGGTTGCTTTCTTTCACTATGGATTTCCCGTTCTGGACATTTCATATGAATGGAAGTGTGTAACATGTGGTCTTTTGTGTCTGGCTTCTTTGACTTAACATGACATTTTCATGGTTCATGCACGTTGTAGCCTGTGCCAGAACATTACATTAACCTTGAAATGAAATTGTCCAGACATATGGAGAGCCTTTCTGCCTATCTACCTACCTACCATACCTTCTACCTACCTGCCTACCTAGCTAGCTACCTACCTACCTGCCTACCTGCCTATCTACCTATCTACCTACTTACCTACCTGCCCCTCTACCTGCATACCTATCTAGCCACCTATCTACTTGCCTACTTACCTCCTACCTATAAAGCTGCCTACCTACTTACCTACCTATCTACCTACCTGCTTATCTACCTACCTATCCATCTACCTACCTATTATACTGTCTGCCTACCTGTCTGCTACCTACCTACCTATCTACTATCCCTATTTACCTACCTGCCTACCTATCTACCTACCTACCTCCTACCTACCTAACTACCAGCTTATCTGCCTACCTACCTATCTACCTACCTAGCTACCAACCTATTTACCTACCTACCTGCCTGTCTACCCACCTATCTACCTACTTGCCTATTTACCTACCTACCTCCTTATCTAGCTACCTACCATACCTACCATGCCTACCTATCTGCTGCCTGCCTATCTACCTGCCTGCCTACCTGCCTACGTATCTACCTACTTACTTGCCTGTCCATCTACCTACCTACTCACCTACCAGCCTACTTACCTGACTACCTACCTATCTACTACTTACCTACCTGCCTATCTACCTACCTGTCTACCTGCCTAGCTACCTACACACTTGCCTGTCTACCCACCCTCCTACCTACCTACCTGCTTATCTACTTACCTGCCTGCCTACCTACCCACCTGCCTACCTACCTGCCTATGTATCTAGTTACCTATCTGTCTACCTACCTGTCTACCTGCCTATCTACCTACTTACCTGCCCATCTACCTGCCTACATATCTAGCCACCTACCTATCTATCCACCTACCTACCTACCTGCTCATCTATTTGCCTATCTATCTACGTATCTACCTACCTACCTGCCTACCTGCCTGCCTACCTACCTGCCTACCTACCTACCTACCTACCTGCCTACCTGCCTGCCTACCTACCTGTGTACCTACCTATCTACCTACCTGCCTACCTGTCTGCCTACCTACCTATCTACCTACCTACCTGCCTACCTACCTGCCTACCTACCTACCTACCTGTCTACCTGCCTGCCTACCTACCTGCCTGCCTATCTATTTCTCTATCTACCTACTTATCTACCTACCTGCCTGCCTGCCTACCTGCTTACCTGCCTGCCTACCAATCTAGCCACCTACCTGTGTACCCACCTACATACCTACCTATCTACCTACCTGTCTACCTGCCTATCTATCTACCTTTCTACCTAGTTATCTACCTACCTACCTGCGTGCCTGTCTACCTGCCTACCTATCTAACTATCTTCCTATCTACTCACCAACCTACCTGTCACCTGCTAGGCCCCAAGCATTAGGAGTAACACTGATCGGAATGCGTCAGTGACCAACAGGGAAGGACCCTGGCTATCGGTCACGTTCACTGCCCTGCTCAGGCACAGCTGTGCATCAGCCCCGTCGAGGCTGCAAATGCTTTAGTTTGGGTTAAATATATGTACACACACACACACACACACACACACACACACGGCTCCATTACCTTTAAGAAAAATAAAAATGGGATCATTCTACAATACTGTTTAGACTTAAAAAAAAACTATACCTAGAGGTCCTGGAAGTCTTTTTATATCAATGCATAAAGATCTACTTTATTCTTTGTGATAGCCACACTATATTCCATGTTACGGCAGTATCATAGTTGATTCAGCCAATGTTCTTTTTATGGACATTTCCAATTGATTGAGGGGTTACTATTCTGTAACCTCATTTATAGCAACTATTTCTTAGTGGAAAATAATTTATGTTTATTTTTAATTGGCACTTAAATTTTATCATCTTTTCATATACCCACTGTTTATCTGTATTTTGCTTTTCTTAATGAGTTTATTCTTTTCTATCCTTTGTCTATTTTTTGCTTTTCCTTTTCCTTGTTGATTTATAAAATGCTCTTTGCATATTAATGTAGTCATTTTTCTGTCATGCATCTTGAAAATAGTTTTTGCCAATTTCTCATTTATATTTTAGCATTGTTTATAGCATTTAAAAAACAATATAGAAGTACAAATTTTTATATGGTCAAACTTTTCATAGTTCCTTCATAATTTCCATAGCTTTGGAGTGTTTTGAAATAATTTTTTCACTCCAAAATGATAAACTTCTATCGGTGAAACTTCGATCAATTCATTTGAAAAAAATCATGTCTTAATGTACTTTTATTGTTTTATTTACTTGTTTAACTATTTATCTATCTGGAATTAATTTTCTAATTTTGGTGTAATTAGTATAATAGAATTCAGTTTACTTCATTTCTGAACGGCTAACCACATATCCCCAAACTACCGAGCCATCCGTTGTCCCTCCAGCGATTAGAACTGACGTTTTGTCTCGTACTCAATTCCTTCATGCACTTGGGAAGGTTTCTTTGATGCCTGTTAACTGAATCCATTCAGAGATCCTAGACCATTCCTAAATCCACATGGGACGCTTCGCTGGAGGCCACGTCCTCACTCACAGCTTCCTCCTGCTTTGCCCCATCATGGCCCGTCCTCTGCTGGGCTCCCCGGAGCTCATGAAGAAGCCGCCCCTGTAGGTCAGGTCCTTCTTGCATGGGCTCTGCACAGTTTCCCTCTGTCTGTGTTCCATCTAGTCTCCGGCATCAGGGCAGAGGCCTCCGAGCCTGGAGGATGTGGACAGAGGGGCAGTGCCCTTGTGGCTGCCTGCTAGGACCCCAGTCCCAGTCCCAGCTCAGTGCTCCGGGGGAACGTCCCTCGTGGTCTCTCCAAGTGATGTCGTCTTGTAGGCTCTGTTGTATGGAGGCGCCTGTGGCTTAGTGAGGGCCACAGGACACTTCCTCTGTCTGGCCTTGCATGAGGTTGGTGCCCTGACCTGGGAAGACCAGCATCCACGGGTCTGGGTTCTCCAGGCACTGCGTCCCCACCCTTCTGCTCTGCGTCTGACTCACGTGGGAGAACAGAGGTCTCTCAACCCTCTTCCCTAAAATGACATATCTCTCTGGCTCCTTCTGCAAACGGATTTCTGACAAACCCAGAATTGTCTTCAATCCACACTGAGCAGGCTTCAAGCCTAAGCTGGATCCCTCCCCTCCTTTGGTCCGCCCATTGCAGACACACTACAAAACGCACATCTCAGACAGGCTGACATAATACGATATATTTGCACACACTGAATTCTCCATGATAGTGCTTAAAGTTTTCATGATATGAATTAGCCCTGGAGCCAAACAGAGCTGAGCAGGAAGCTGACCCTGGTAGACGTCTCTGACTGACTGCAAGTCTGTAGATCATTTATCTTAAGGAGAAATATTTAGTTTCTCTCTGTATTATAAAAAAAACACCACAGGAGGTTGTGAGCAAATATTTTCTATTTTCATGAGAAGTGAGCAAGAAAACATTGGCTTGATTTGCAGTGAAAATAATTTGATGGCACAAACAGAGAATTGTAGCACAAGAACAATCTATTTAGACTTACAGAATCCCTATGTGACAATGATTGGAACATGTTTCCTTTTGTCAGCTTTCAAGTAATGCTGGATACTGCATCAGTAGGGGAGAAATCAGTAACAACAGAGCAGTGAGTCAGGAGCCAAACAGAACGTGTCGACGAGGGGCAGCTGGTGGCTCGCTGAGCCAGTGCGGCCCCTGGACAAAGCTCAACTGCCTGGAATCAGAATTTAGCTCTGCCACAGATGAACTATGACCTTGGACAAATTATATAACCTTTGTGGCCTGTTTTCCTAGTCTGTGGAGGGGATAAGAGCAGTGCTCACCTCATTAGGGTCATAATGGAGATTGATGTGAGTTGATCCAATGCACTTAGCACAGCTCCTGCAACGAGTGACTGCTGCACCCAGAACCTGTTATTCTCCCAGCTCCTCGAAATTCTCAGCTCCTTCCTCAAGTCCCTGCTCCTATGAGTTGGTTATGTGCATAGCCACCTCCATCATGCTGCAAAAACTAATTTTGTTTTACACCTATGTCGTTCAGTAAGTCAAACAAATTGGCATAACTTTTATAACAAAAAACAACCCCACCCCTCCACACTGCTAACCGATACCTTTGCCCCAGAGGCAACTGTTTCAACTTTTATCTGTTTTTCAGTGTTTACCTCTAAACTTTAAACAGCATGGCTTTACTACTCTTTGATTTTTTTCTTTTTAAACATTATCAATGCCTTTCCAAGTTATAAGAATTATCTTTTTTACCTCTTCTTCTTTCTTTGTTGTTAACACACATCTCCCTCATCCAAATAAAAAAACCCATAATTTTTACATCAATCTTCAATGTTTATATTAATATTTTATAAATATTATTTACATCTGAGCCACAGATTCAAGCTAATATATTTATATTTCCCTTGTTGGATGACATTTTGCTTGAGGGGTAGTCAATAATTATCTTTTTTGTTGTTGTTTTGTTGTCTGTGTATCCACAAATAATTTATCCCTGAACTCTGCCAGGTATGTGAACATAATCTTGATAAGGTCAAATGCATCAGGTAATCTATCTGCTTGATTGTCTTCTAGGAGCTATCATTCCTGAAGCTTTTGGTCCTGCTCCAACAGTGGTGTTTGCAATCCAGGACTGTCGTGCAGGTGTATGGTACCAGTGTGCGGTGTGGTGTGCTGTGCAGGTGTTCTATGCGGGTGTACTATGCACGTGTGCTGTGAAGGTGTGCTGTGGGGTATATTATGTGGGTGTGCCGTGCAGGTGTGTGGTACAGGTGTGCTCTATAGGGATGTTATGCAGGTGCATTATGCAGATGTGCTGTGTAGGCGTATTATATGGGCAGGCAGTACAGGGGTGCAGCATCTGAGATCTGTCTTCACCTTAATCCCGAGCACTCTTTTCACCTCTCACCCGCACTGCAGTGCTGTTTCCTGGATCACATTTTGTTTTGTTTGTTTGTTTAATTCCTCCAGGAGAATGACTGCATGGGAAATATGGATGTTTCTTCACATTTTACTTGACTAACAGTTTCTCTGGTTATAGAATACGCTTTGGATTTAAAGTTGAAAACACTGTTTCGTTTTCCACTTGCCACCTCCTCTGTTCTAGAGAAGCTCAATCCCAATCTCCTCCCCCATCCTCAAGGTTTACACTTCTTTTTTCTTTATTACCTGGAAGCATTCAGGGTCTTTTCTGCATTTTCGGCTTTCTGAAATTGCAGGACGATATGGTGTAGGTTCATTTTTATCTCTTGCTAGCTCTTTTCATTTGGAAACCTGTGCTGCATTCTGGATGCTATGGTCTGAAAGTGTGCCCTCAAATTCATATGTTAACACTTAATGGCCAATGGGATAGTGTTGAGAGGTGGGGCCTGCAGGTGGTGGTTAAGTCACAAGGGCAGAGCCTTCACAGTGGGATCAGTGCCCTTACGGAAGGGCGAGGGCCTGGGTTTGCCCTTTTGCCCTTCCACCTCCTGCCACGTGAGGGCCCAGCCACAAGGCACCATCTGTAAGCAAAGCCCCAACCTTTGCCAGACACCAAGCCCACCAGTGCTTTATCTTGGACTCCCAGCCTCCAGAACTGTGAGAGATAAATTTCTGTTTTTTATAAATTACTCGGTCTCATGTATTTTGTTGGAGCAGTACAAATGGAGTAAGACACTAAGACATTTTCTGGAATTCTTTGATTGATAATTTTTT
Source organism: Theropithecus gelada (assembly GCF_003255815.1). NCBI lineage: Eukaryota > Metazoa > Chordata > Mammalia > Primates > Cercopithecidae > Theropithecus > Theropithecus gelada. The sequence goes on from NC_037676.1 coordinate 11,410,338, forward strand.
CTTCTCATTCTTTTATCTTCTCTCTTCCTTGAACACATTATTTCTGGTGTTGAAAGTTCCAGACCACTTCTGCAATTTTCTTATTTCCTTGTACTTTTTTCTCCTATTTTTCACCTTTTAGATCTCTTTTTGTTGTTGATTTACTTTCTGTGAGGTTTACCAACTTTATCTAGTACAAGTTTTATGAAATTTAAAAATTGTTTCAGAGTTTAACTTCCCAGACCCTGTTTTTTAACTGTTCATTTTTCATGACTTCCAGTTCTTTAGTGGTGATGTATCTTTTCTGTCTGAAGAGAGTCATTACAGTTACTGGAATTCCTTCCTGCTCTCCACCTGTCTTTGGTCTGTTCTCCTTTTCCCATTTTGATCTCTGTCCTTCATGGTGCATCCTCCTGTTGATTCCTGACTATCTATTCACATGGAGCTGCTGTGGGGTGACCGGGCCACGCAGTCTCCCTTGGCAGCTCTCAGTTCTCTGTATCCGTCAGCATTTTCTCTTGGTCCGGTCAGGTTTTCTCAGAGGGCACGGTCCATTCTCCAGCCTGGGATGGAGGTCCGGGGTGCATGTGCTCCGTCCCTGGTTGGCTCTTTATATGGTGAGTGGCAACTGGGTTTGGACCTCTCTCCTGCAGGCTGGGTCTGTGGGATGTAATGAGAAAGCAACTTCATTTCTATCCACTTACATTTACTCAATGGAGGAGGAGTTTCTCTTTCCTAGGGTACACGTGGCCACACCTATGACTTTTCTGCTTTGTCTTATGTTTAAAAGTGTCCTTCAGTCATTGCAGGTCACAAGCAGGCTATCAGCTCAGTAATTAAAATAATTCAGTTCTTCATAGTGAATATAATTCTAAATTCGATTTTAAGTTGAAACTCCCTGCTTCAGCATTGGTGATGGGGCTTAGAAACCAGGGTACCTGAGCTCCATCCTACAGGGGACCATACCGGGACCTTTCTGTTTCCAGAGGCTTCTCTTTGACAGTGAAGTGTGATGACAGACATGGGGACAGGGCAATGGCTACCTTCTGAAAGGCTTTGGCACTTTAGTGAGAGATTTAAATTAAGTGACAGCTAGCGAGGTGTTTGTCAAGGAAAGTGCTGTCCAAATGCTAAATACTGATTATTTCTGCAGCAATGACTGCAATACTTCATTCAATCTCTGTCGTTCTTGAAGAAGTCGTAAATAAACATGATGAATGTATGTAGAAGCAGTAAGTCAGAAAGATCTGTGTGTCTCATTACATAAACAGTGGTTTGTCATTATCTGACAGGCTTGGATTGTGAGTTGTTAATGAAACTGATGAGATGCTGGGCAGATGAACTCCCTCTTATTTCAAAGATCTTATCTAGGGCTGAGTCATGGGACCTGATAGTGTCTTGTGGTGCCGTCTTCTTGTAGATACATCCGTGTTTTAGAGGATTTAGTTTTTTAAAAGTTTCTCTTAGAATGTGAATTTTACGAAAAAGGACCTCCCAAGTGGATGATTATTTGAAAAATGAATTGTTAGACAAAACTGACACATCAGTTATGGAGAAAACCGTTCAAGAACTGGCTTTAAATGTGTTTCAGTGGAAGCCAGAGTGTGGAGAGAAACAGAAGGGAGAGGAGAGGGCACCCCTGTTTCTTCTCGCCACAGCCAGGCCTTCACCACCTTTCTCGGTGTCTTCAAGAATAAAATGCCTCCCTTGTTGGTTTCAGCTGCTTTTCTTCCTCGGAGTAGGTGAAGTGACTCCAAAACTACAAGCATCTTGTAAAGTTGGAAGGGCTGTGTCAACATTAAGCTGCGTGACTTTGGCTATGAGGAAAACACGGCTGCTGAGTGCAGAGAAGAATCAGAGCTGCAGCAGGGCTCCTCTCGCCAGGTCACCGTGGAGAGGGGCTGTCATGTGTCCTTAAAAGCCTGGGTCTCCGGGGTGACTCAGGCAAGGGCTGAGAACGATCAGCTCCCTCACCTGCTAAACGGGCACCATCCCCCTCAGCACACACCCTCCACCCTCCAACCTTGCCCAAGTGCTGGTCCGTCACGTCACCAGGACAGGGCACGGAGACTCGGGCTGATTATTTTCTCTCCCTTCCTCCCTCATTTTTCTCTTCTCTGACTCCTCCCTTTCCTTTCCTGCTAATCCCTGGTCTCCTGTTTCTGCCCTGCAGTGTCTGCAGCTCTGGACGGGGTGGGGTCGACATGGACATGGACGTAAGCAGGTGGGATGGACATGGGTGGAGGCAGGTTCGACGGCCAGAGTTCTTTCAGCTCACAGTAAGTGGTTTTTGTTTTGTTTTGTTTTGTTTTGTTTTAGATGGAGTCTTGCTTCGTCGCTCAGGCTGTAGTGCAGTGGCGTGATCTCGGCTCACTGCAACATCCGCCTTAGAGCAATTCTCTTGCCTCATCCTCCCAGGTAGTTGGGACTACAAGCCACATGCCTGGCTAATTTTTGTATTTTTAGTAGAGACAGCGTTGTCTGGCTGGCTGTTGGCCAGGCTGGTCTCCAACTCCTGACCTCAGGTGATCCGCCTGCCTCGGCCTCCCAAAGTGCTGGGATTACAGGCGTGAGCCACTGCGCCCGGCCTCAGCTGACAGTAAGTTTTAGATATTTACAGACTAACTTGCCAGAAACATATATGACTTTATTATTCTAATTGATTCTAGGAGATATTATGAACTCAAATCCAAAGTTAAGTCCCACCTATCATGACAATCTCATTACGGAAAAAAGTCAAACCGTTTTGGAAACGATTTAAGTGAGCAACTTGGAAAAATTTTCTACAGTCCTAACTTACTTTCCAGGGGGTTGTTCCTGACTTCACATCTGTCGGGCATCTTAGCTTATCTCTTTTTACTTCGGGTTTTTCTCGCCTCCTTGGTGTGCTGGGAGTCCCACTCCACCCAAATGCCCTCAGGTCTAATAATTAACTTCATTGCAGGCTCCTGGCAGGCCTGGGTGGGAGGCAGCCGCATCCACTCCTGAAGGAGATTTAAGTTGGGTTTGGTGAACCGGTAGAATTTGCATTTTGCTATTTCTTTCCCTCTCCCAGAATTTGTACCTTTAAGTAGGTTTTAGTGTCATTAAGTATATCAAAAGGAAACCAGTGGGGCAAAGTGGCCAGACTCTGTAGAGGTGGCCCTGTCTAAGCCTTTCAGCTTATCGATGAGGAAAGACAGGACCAGAGAAGTTGTCAACTGTCCCTGGTCCCACCGCTTGATTTGGGGCAGTTTCCTGAAAATAATATCCAAGATGCAAAGCATATGGCTCTGGTGAGACGTGTATGAGAGGAGCTGAGAATGAGACGGCTGAGTGTCCGGAGCAGATCAGGAAGGGCTGTGCTCACCATCAGGAAGTCTGGACTCCGCTGTGAAAGACATGGAGACCCTCATGTACGTCCAGGATGAGGTGACAGCTAGGCTTGTAGGAGTCAGGTCCCTGCTGTGTAGCGGTGAAGCTGAGGCAAGATGATGCCCAGAGCTAAGAGATGGTCACAGGAAGTCCAGCAAGAATTAACGAGGACTGGACAGTGACAGGCAGGCCAAACAGTGAGAGGAACCTCGGTGGCAAGAGCCAACAGGGCTTGTTGATTTAGGAGAGGAGACGAAGGGCTGAGAGGTTTCTGGGCTCGTGGGCTGGGGCCTGGGAGGATGGAGAAGCTACTCTCTGTTTTATGGAATGCAGAGAAGTATTCAGTTCTGCACACAGTGAGTTCCCTGAGAGGTGTCTCAGTGGGATCGAGATGCAGTTGGAAATGTTCATTAGAAAGATGAGAAGCGGCACCAGCAGCAAACATCTAGGAAACCAGAAACCATCAGCACAGGTGCCTGCTGAGTCCCAGAGACCCACCAGGGCCCACCAGGACCCGCCAGGAAGCAAGTGTGGAGCTGGGAGTGAGGGAACTGGGTGTGGAGATCTGGGGGAAGACTGACATTTAAAGGGCAAGAGTGGGAAGGATGGAGTCATCTGCAGCTAAAGGGAACCACCGTTAGTCACTCCTTGTGATGAAGGTGCAGATGCTCCTGCTTCCATGCACGTCGCTCCTGGGCCGTGGGCACGTTTGGAACTGCCCTTGTTCCCCAGCATAGTATCAAGTGAGGGGAATGACAGTTTCCTATGGAAGCACAGTTTCTACAGAAAAAGAAGGTGTGGTTGAGAGCATGAGGGCTAAGGAAAAGGAGGGGATTAGAGACAGCCAGCAGTGAGGGAGACGGCTCCAGATACGAGCTGAGTGGGCAGAGCAGGGAATTCAAGAGAGAGAGGCGCATATATTATGTAAATTTTAAATTTTTTAGTAGCGAGCAACCTAGCAAAAACTGGCTGAATCCAAAGGGAATGTATTGGCTCACGTCATAAAAATCTAGTGAAAGATTCTAGCTGAAGTCATAACTAGATATACAAGTTTAAATAATTTTGTCAGAAATTGTTTCTTTGCTACTCATCCACCTATCCATCCACCCACCTATCCATCCAACCCTCCCTCCATCCCTCCATCCACCCATCCACCTACCTACCCACTCACCCATCTCTTTATCCATTGATCCACGTGCACATCCATCCTCTCATCTCTACTTTCCTCCATCCCTCCCCCATGCCTCCCTCCGCATCCATCTGGCCATCCCTCCACCCACCTGTTCATCTCTCCATTCCTCCCTCCCCCATCCCCCCACCCCCTGTTCACCCACCCATTCATCCGTCCCTGCGTCTTTCCATTCACTTCTCTGTCTTCTTGTCTCTGCTTCTCTTTGTATTTTGTTCTCACTATTCTCTGTTTCATAAGGCTTCCTGAAAGCAGCCTCCATTTATTCCTTGTAGTAGGATTCCTAGAGAAAGACTGATAAATTATTTCTCAGTATTCATAAACTCTCAGGGTGAATTTTATTTGGCCTGACGCGGATCACCTTCTAATATCTGAACGGATTGCATACCCAGGTGATGGAGTATTTTAATCACTGCAGACCCTCCACCCTCACCTGACCAGCGCCCCACAGCAGGACCACGTGCAGGGCCAAGGCGGCTCCAAGGTGCTGAGCAGCTGAGCACTCAGCCAGCCCATGGCCACGATGGTGTGCCATCGAAGCCGTGCTGCTTACTTCACAGCCAGGATCTGGGGTCAGGCTATGTCCCATGCAGCCTGATGAAGGGTAAAAAGAACTAAATGCAGAGTGCTGGGGCAGCATAGAGAGAGCCGGGGCGTCTGACCCAGCCTGGGATGGTCAAGGACAACTGCCATGCAGGAGGTGGCATCTGAACTGTTCCTTAATTAGAAAGCCTGGCACAGAATGAAGACCGCATTCCTCAAACCTGAGTCAGGATGCAGGGATCCACATGACCGTGCTCCTCTTATTCTTAGGAAGGGACAAGAAACTTCCATCCTTTGGCCTCCAGCTGCTGAAATGACCTTTGCAAGTACTGAGTCATCTTTAATGAAAAAATACACTAATATGCTGCAAATTTGGAGCTTACTGTTTCTGCCTAATCCATGAGGAAGGTGTGAGTTAAAGGCTCTGTGCCTGTGCTGGACACATCGGGGACTTTTGTTCATGATTTCCTTTCCTTCTGATGCTTCAGTTATGGTGGTTCAGCTCTACAAGCTGTGTGATATGGGCAATTCATTTCACCTTTTGACCACTATTGTTCTTATTAGTGAAATGAATACCTACAAGAATGCTTGGAGTTTAATAGTGAAACGTCTGATACTCACGGGCACCATGTATTGGCTGAATTCATAAGTGACTATAGGACACCTTTAAGTACGTTCCAGGGCAGGAAAACCGAGGACACCGCCTCATATGCCAGGAAAGGAGGGGCCTGTGTCCACCAAGACCCCGGCTCCACGTGGCTCTGCTGTTGCGCTTCTCTCGGACCCTGGTGTGGTCTTCCCCTGCCACTGGGCCTTTGCTGGTGATGCCCCCTCTGCCCGGAGTATCTCCATAATGTCCACTGCTGGGGCCTTGCCCACATTCTCTACACTGCAGTGCCCCCCAGCCAGCTCCCAGGGGCCAGTGCCCGTGGTTCTTTGTCCAAGATCTTTGTCCTGCAGCTAAAACCCAATTTGCTGCCACTGGCTCCGACCACAGGCAAAAGTGCCGGGGAGGAAACGCGTCAGGGCACAGCCCTCAGGAGACCGTGGTTATGGACAGCTGTCTGTCTCCTTGTCCTCTGGGGTGGATACGTCTCCAGTGCTCTTTTTTGGGTATTTGGTTTTGCTTTTGTGGCTTGCATCGGCTCCCAGAGCCTGACAGTGGCAGAAGGCTCCAGCTGTCCACAGTGGTGACTGGTTTTAAGTATACCCTTTCTTGGCCATCTTCCTCACGCTTGGAAATAAACAGCCTGCACTCCAATCCTCATCACAGGGTCAGCTCCTGAGGGATCTTCTTAGCCTTGCTAATGCTTGCTTACCCTTCAGAATTTAGCTTCCATTTTCACTTCTTCGTGGGAGTCTCCCGGAGTATAGTCTCCTCCCATGTCTGCTGCTTCTTCCTGGATCTCTTAGGCTGTATCTATTATAGTCGTGGTCTGACTTGTATTTGTGGCCAATGTTTTCTTCTTATTTTTTTTGTAGAGACAGGGTCTCGCTATGTTGCCCAGGCTGGTCTCAAACTCCAAGTGATCCTCCTGCCTCAGCCTCCCAAAGTGCTGGGATTACAGGCTTGAGCCACCAAGTCTGGCCTATGTTTGTGGTCTTTTTGACTAAAAATGATCTTTTCTCCCAACCTGAAATCTCCTGAGGGATGAAACTTTGTGTCTCTTTGGTTTATCCCAGCATACAAATAGTTACATATTTTTGAATTAACAAATGAACACAAATTTCTATCAAATTATTATCTAGGGCAAGCACTGGAATAAAAATCCTGTAAAGGGCCAGATCACTGTTTTAAGCTTTTAAACAACAGTTTCTATGGCAGTTACCAGCTCTGCTGTGGAAGGGTGAAGGCGTGGGTAGGCAATATGTAAAGGAATGAGCATGTCTGGATGTTCCAATAAAACTTTATTTACAGAAAGAATCAGCAGAGGAGAGCTTCCAGAATGGCTGTGTGAGGAGCGTGGCAGGCCCTCTATGCAGGGAAATAACCATTTAACCACAGAACATTAATTTTTTTAAAACTAGAAATTATCCTAAAGGCATCCAGCAGGTGGATAAATATTTACTCAAATAAATTGATCAAATCTCAGTAAGAACGGTAAGAATCGGTGGTATCAGAGCCACAATCCACCCCGCCCCACCCCCAAAGCACAGTGTGATGAAAGCTCTGCTCCAGGAAGTTCCAGCTAACAAGATGCTGTGGTCTGTCTCCCCAGCTCCTGGTCTAGGGTTGTGGTTTCACCCCAGGAAGGCAGGCCACCGGCATCTCTCGTCCCTCTCAGTTTGCACTGCAGAAGCACTGTTCCAGGAGGACCCTGCTTCAGCCTGTGCTTGTCCTCAGAGGGTGGCAGCCCCATCCCAGACGTGGCAGACTGAGCACATGTGCCTGGATGGCCCCACACCAAGTCACTCACAGGGTGGAGGTTCCATGTCTGGAGGGGCCAGCTAGGAAGGCGAGGGGCTACCGTACCGACCCGGCTACCGGCTCGTGCAGCAAGGGTGTCACTCCGGTGGAACTGGGTCACGGTCTCCGGGAGCAGAGGTGGGACGAAGAGCAAAGCATGTCCCTGAGGTGACAGACTTTATTTGGAGCACTGCATGGGGAAGTTCAAGCCCAAGGGAGTTGGCAAAAATCGTGGAGATTTTGTTGATGAACAATTGAGAGCAGGTGAAATGGCAGACTAGCTGGAACTTGAACAAAGGGAACCGGGAACAGAGATTGCTGAGAAGAGCTCCAGGGGTCTGAGTGGACTTGAAAAGCTGGCAACACTCTGCCCCTGCCAAAGGGCCTGGTGTTGATTGAATCAGTCTGTGGAGCAGTTTATGCCCCAGGAACTTTTAAAAACGACAGAGCACTTGCATTTAGTGGGTGTTAACACCTGTGTGTGACACCAACGACAGACAGACCAGCAGAAGCTTAACAGAGAGCCCAGAAGACACCACAGACACCGCAGGTGCCCAGAAGACACCACAGACGCCGCAGGTGCCCAGAAGACACCACAGACGCCGCAGGTGGCCAGAGAGACTCTGTGCAGGTCCAAGCTGTGCCCTCTGAGGAGCAAGGTCAGAGCCACGTCACTAATCACATAATCAAGCAAGCAATGAAACAGAAATAACAGCCCCCGGGGTCAGGACCAGAGTCCAGATTTGCTATGATATGTTACCTAAAATGCCCAGTTTCCACGAAAATGCAAGAAAACAGGAAAGTGCAACCCATGCTCAGAAAAACAGAAGGCGACAGAAACTGTCTATGACAGGCTCCAGACATCCGATTAACAGACAAAGTCAGCCAACGTCAAAACAGCCTTAGAAACACATTCAAATTACTAAAGGAGACCATGTTAAAAGAAGTAAAAGAAATTATGATGACAATGTCTCCTCTAATAAGGAATATCAATAAAGAAATAAAAGTTATTTTAAAAAACAAAAAATTGTGGAGTTGAAAAGAACAATAACTGAAATGAAAAATTCACTCAGGGGCCCAGGGGTAAATGGGAGCAGTCAGAAGAAAGAGCCAGCAGACTTGAAGTTATATCAATAGAGATTATACAACCTGAAAAACAGAGAGGGAAAAATAGTTAAGGAAAATGAATAGACGTGCGGGACACCCTTAATGAGCGTACCAGAGGAGATGTGAGAGAGAAAGAAGCAGGAAAAAAAAAAATTCCAAGCAGAAAAAATGTCCAAGAAATAATAGCTGGAAAGCTCCCAAACTTGCTGAAAAGTGTTAACCTACACATCCAAGAAGCCCAACAAACTCTACACAAAGAGATACATACCTGGACACATCATAATCAAAATGTTGAAAGACAAAGGGGAGGAGAAATCGTGAATGAACAAGAATAAAACGGCTCGCCACAAAGAAGGGAACCCAGTAAGATTAACACTTGACCTCTCCATAAAACACTGGAGGCAGAAGGCAGTGGGATAACATACTCCAAGTGCTCAAGGGAAGAAACTATCAATCAACAATCCTATATCCAGCAAGGTCATCTGTCAGACGTCAAGGTGAAATAAAGAAATTTCAAGATAAGCAAAAACCAAGAGAATCTGTTGCTAGCAGAACTGCTTTATGAGATGCTAAAGGAATTCTTCAGGCTGAAACCAAGTGAACTCAAACGATTTTCAAATCCACACAAACAAACAAAGAGCAGTAGTAAAGGTAAATGTGTACTTTTTTTAAAAAGTATAAATGCATATATTTTCTCCTGTTTTCTCTTGTTTTAAAAAGCAACTGCAGAGAACAATAAGTATGGAATTGTATTATTGGACCCATAACATACAGAAATGTAATGTATTTTACAATAACAGTACAAAGGAGGCAAATGGGAAAAACTGTAATGAATTAAGGAAATGGTCACATACTGCATAATCCCATTCATATGAAATGTCCAGAACAGGCAAATCCATAGAAGTAGAAAGTAGATTTACAATTGCCTGGGCTTGCGACATGGGTGCAAGAAAGAAGGAAATGAGTGCTAATGGGCATATGTTTCCCTTAGGGAATGACAAAAATGTGATGATTTCACAGCTCTGTGAATGTACTAAAAACCATTGTAGTATTAAAAAGAAGAACAAAAGAAAAGAAGAATAGAATTTTGTGTACATAATTGTAAAACTAGTCTTTAGTGGAGGGCTCTGTTATCCAGAAACTCAACATTAGCTACATAACTTCCCCAGAGATTTTCATCCACAGCAAATATTCATCAGAGACAGAATCCAAACCCAGGTCTGTGAATCTAGTTTCTTTTCCTCCACCTGCCTTAACAACAAATTATTGAGTAACTCAAGGACACGATACCTTGAAAGACTCTGAAACGTTTCTGTGATGAATTTACTTATGAATCCCAATACTCTTGATTCTAGATGATGTGTTTTGTTCAGCATCTGTTTCAGTCATGTCAAGTAAAACCATATCCCCCAGGTAATAGACTTTCTCTTTTTACTTTTTCCCTTGGCCTCAGCATTTACAGCCCATGCAGACTGTTTTAATGAACGCGTTGGTGAGGTGTGGTGGAATCACAGGCAAAGGCACACTTCGTTATGTTGTGTGGGTACATATCAAACACTTGCCAAGAAATTTTAAAATATTATTCATCGCAGTCTTTTTCTTCAGTATTTTATGGGCTAAGTACAATCTGGCTTTTGATAACAATGGCTGAATAATATTTGAGTTTGCCAGCTGAAATGTCCTAAATGTCTTATTAATCCATGTATTGCCTCTTCAAATAACAAGGCAACAAGACAGTGTCAGAATGCTCAGCATTTTTGCTTTTTTGTCTACGATGTGATGGTATCAGTTTCAGGAAAATCGATGCCTCTTGTTTTGTAGGAATCTCAGCAGTGACCGGTGTTTGTGAAAAGCTGTGAATATTCAGTGCCTCAGGGTTAAAGCCAGACCCTACTGGGCAGAGAAAGGGTGACCTGGAAGGTGTGTGAGGGCCCCGCCCACGGGCCCCTGTGATGGTCGTGGCCTCAAGAATCACGCTGCAGGTGAGGCCCTGAACCTGCACAGCCAGGACCAGTGTTCTCTGCACGTGGGCACCGAGGCCAGCGGCAGCCAGGAGAGGGCTGCAGAATCAGCCTGTGCAGCTCTGTGATGACAAGCAGAGATGCTGGTTTAGAGACTTGCTACTCACAGGGCAGTCCAGGGGCCTCCCGTATCCACATTACCTGGGACTTGTTAGAAATTCAGAGTCTCAGGCCCCAACCCAGACGGACTGAATCCAAAGCTTCATTGTGGTAAGACCCTCGGGGCACACAGGTCTGGGAAGCACAGGTTAGTGTCCTGTGTCGCCTTGGGCAAAGCTCTCAGCATTGCGAGCCTCTGTTTTCTACTCTGAAGAGGAGGCATCAATATCTACATTGTAAGTTTGCCATGAATGTTGAAAAATAATGTCTTAGAAGCACAGGGCAGAGTCTGGCATGTAGATTGTGCTCAGTGCACAGCAGACAAGAAACCACACGCACCAGGCCCGGGCAGCTGTCGGCAGCCCACGCTGAGCGACCATGGGTCTCTTGGGACCTTGCTTCTTTCATTTCTAAAATGAAAGTTTTGGACTGTATTTCCTTTCACTTAAAAATTTCATCTGTGTGTATGATGGCCTCTGTCGTCTCTTTCCTGAAACTCCTGCTAACATACTGGGAGCTGAAGAAAGCCTCCGTGAAGGCGAGCAGGGGCGCCTGTCCTCCCAGGAGGAACTTCCCTCCTCTCACGAGCCCTAGTGCTCCACCAGCTCCAGCTTCAGGGCCCGGACAGTAGGGGAGGGAGAGGAAGCGCACGCACCCAGCAGTTCCGCCCCCCGAAGGTGTTCGGTCCTGATCTGCAAAATCAGTTCCACGTCTCCTCGTCTGGCAGCAGATCAAAGGGCGAGGGGTCTGGGACGGAGAGAAATGGCTAGAGAATGGATGGTGACGTGCCCAGAGGCCCTGGTGGGCTACACCACACTCAGTGGAAGAGAGCAACACCATCAAATCTCCACACTTCGTTATCCACAACTTAAAGGAAAGTGAACAGGGAGGTGGACAAGTGTGCAAAGATTGGCTGGAGTCAAATCCCGGGCACTGGCGAAGCATCGAGAACGCTTGTCACACATTTGAATGTGCGGGTGGACTCTGACTGGAAGCTCCTAGCAGAGGCTGGAGACGCTGGTTAGGTGCTGCAGCGTGCTTTGGGATGCATCCCAGGCGACAGGCCCAGCAGCTCGAGTTCACGTCCACCCGGCTCACTGGGGAGTCCTGCACCCTCCTTCAAACCTAACTAGAAGAGACACTGATCCTTCCTCCCACCTAAGGGCTCCCAGAGCCACAGGTCTCCGCCTCTCCTGCTGCCTGTTCCGACCGCCCATGACTCACTCAGTCACCCTCCTCAGCAGCACCCGACAGCCTCTGTGTGTCTTTCTCACTCACCATTACCAGCCCCTGGGTGCCCAGTGCGTGTATGTTGGACAGAACAAGTGCACGGCGGCCTTCAGCAGCGCCGGCCGCGTCGACCCCTCTCCGTGCTCACACCGGGAGTGATCAGTGCACTCGCCCTCCCACGGGATGGGAGAAGGTGATAACACAGCTGAGCGGGGTGTCCAGAAGCCAGCCCCACCCACAGCCACTACTGAGAGGTTGTGAGATCATGGCCTTGTTCCTAGAAATGCTGTGCAGCGAACTGGGACTGTTTTCCTCTGAATTCGAAGCTGGGGGCAGTCTAGGCACCTGGACGCAGGGTCTGCTGTCTGTCCCGGCCCAGCGGCTGCTCACCGTGGGGATGCTGTGCAATTAGACAGTTACTTTCTTTCCCTGGTTGACGGATTAGAGTTTCCTTTTTCTGAGCATCTTTTTTTTGAAGTGATCCGAAGTGTTCAGGATTAAAGAGCGTGATTTTCCCAAACTATCCAGAAAATAGAAGCAGGTCTGCAAGAGGGGGGTGCCCAGGGCCTTGAGATGAAAACGAGATGGGATGAGACCTGGGGAGCTCTCCAGGCCTCCGGGAGCTCAGTAAAATCATCCTCTGGACCTCTTTGCTGACTGTGCTGTCACCACAGCAGCTGCCTTCTCTCATCTGTAAAGAGGATTTTATGTAACTTTCCGTACACTTGATTGTTGACAATAAGTAGATTGTTTTTAAAGATACTTGAAATGACATCAGAATTTCCTAAACGTATCATTAAAACGGAAACTTAGTTACCTTCTTACTTGAATCACTAGATAATACCAAATAGGAATAGGAAAATAACGCAAAGGTAAGAGAAATGTCCAAAGCCAATCACAGGAGTCAATGCTCGCGATCAAATTAGCTCTACCTGGGGAGGCCGCGCTCAAGGCACCATCAGCGACAAGTGGGTGACTCTGGGGCGAGTTCCAGGGTGTCACCCCTATGGCAGCAGCTCAGGTGCAGCCCTCATGCAGGCAAAGTCACTGAGGGCCCCTCGAAGCCCCTACTCTGAGATTCTGAGACAGGGCTTGAATAACGTTCCAGCGTCTGAACAAATGAACCCTATGACGCCTGCTGTGAGAGAGAACAATGTCCCAATTTTGCCCAGGTGATTAGAACATCTCGGTGTGGATCTGTTATGGGTTGAATTTTGTCCTGTCCAAATTCTTATGCTGAAGTCCTTACCCCCAGTGGGACTAGATTTGGAGACAGGGCTTTTAGGGAGGTGATTAACGTAAAATGAGATCACCAGGTGGGCTCTGATGCAATCTGGCATCCTCCTAAGAGGACATGAGGACACAGACACATACAGAGGGAGGATTGTGTGAGGACACAGGGAGAGGATGGCATCTGCACGCCAAGGAGAGAGGCCTCAGGAGGAACCAGCCCTGCCCACACCTTGATCTGGGACGTCCAGACTCCAGGGCTGTGAGAGAGAAACGTCTGTTGTTTAAGCCACGCGGTCTATGGTGCTTTGTTGTGGCACCCCCAGCAAGCTAACCTAGGATCTAAAGTGATGCTTCAACTGCTTCAGTGTGATTCTAGGATCCTTCCACCAAGAAACTACCCTAAAAACTGTCCTAACATCCAGGAGGTGAAATCCCACTGGGGGCTGATCCAGTCCCACATGGATAAATATGTCACAAAGTGTTAACTTCTCTGCTTTTCAGCCTCTGGTTATTTATCTACTTGTAGTCTATGTATATTCGTGGTTATATAAATACAGTATGCAGCACCCATGTTTATATTTTCAGATATTATCTGCATGTGATATGTGGTGTGTACCTTATGTATTAGGTTTATAATCTGCTCTCTATCTACAGTGGTTACGGTGTCCTTGCATCTCCCTCCCATCACAGCGTTGGTGGCCTTCCCTGGGGCCTGCTCCTGGGGAATGCGGCCTTCTCTGTCCCCATGGCCCTGTGGCCCCATTGCCCAGCTGCTTTGTCTCGCCTCCTGCCTTTGTCCTGAGCACCTGCCCCTCTCCCAGCCTCCCTCATCTCCTTTCCCTTCAACGTTTCCCATTTTCCAGACTGGCTTCATGTGGCCTCCAGTGATCCCACCTGTCCAGCCCTCCTATCACCTGTGGTGGCTGGTGTGTGAAGCCTGAGGACAGGGACAGCCCAGCGTCTACCGACAGCCACAGCCCGAAGGTGTCCAGTGCTGGAGACGTGTGTGCAGATGAGTGCGCCACGGCCTCTCTGCAAACTCCAAGTGTTTCTTTAGCTGTAGATGGAAACTCGGAGCCTCCCAGCAGGTGAACCCCAAAACACTTTTCCTCTCTCACAGTTCAGGGCCCCCCCAGTGTCTGCACCAGTGGAGCGAGGCCAGGCTCCCTCACTCTGAGCAGATGTTGGTCCCTTTGCAGGCCAGATGCTGTGTGTGATGATTGCTTAACAGGTTATGACAGTGATCTTTAAGTAAGTGGGAATCTTGTGAGTTTTGAGTTTTTTTTTTTTTTTAAATGAAATCTACGTGGAGTATTTCAAAGAGCAATAGCAGCCTCTGTACACATTTGTCAAGCCGGAAGCTGGGTCTGCGGGGAGTAGGTGGGGCTGGTTCTCCCACACTCCTGCCCCTTTCAGGCCCTTGCCTTGCATGGGCTGTGGTGGTTCTGCCAGTGTGGATTCGAACCGATAGGTTTCTCTGCACCTTGATCAGCGTCGTGCTGCCAAGAAAGCCGAAAAGGGCTGGAGCAACCCTCCTGTGTGCCGTGTGAGCCTGCTCCTTTCTGCAGGCACCAGTTCATGCAGCAAGTGTCCGAGCGTTCCTGTGAGGCTCTCCACAGCTGCCGGGGAGCTTTCTCCGGCGGGATCTTCCTCCCTGTATGTCGGATATGGCAGCCTTCGAGGCTGGGGACCTGAAGTTTTCATGTTATTCTATTTTAATTACTTTAAATTACAGTGAGTATTATCACTAAGTGTACGCAAACATGTGAGGCAATGCTGGCTTAGAGCTTGTGGCCTAAGGTCACAGAGCTCCTAAGAATCTCACGTGGAAGCCTTGTTTCTCCAGGTTTTTAGAGTTTGTACTGAATCACGCATCATGCTGCTTCCCTATTTTTTCAGGGATTTACAACACAGATTTTCCTGAGTACCCTGGATTAATCTCCTTTTGGATAGGTCCATGGGGACCCTGCTGCTTTTCCCCCTTAGCCCTGGGTGAGGTCCTCACAGAGCGGGAGTAGCAATGGCCCACAAGGTACTGGTGGGGCCCAGTAAGTTACCTCAGAGCCCGCTTGGAACGCAAGTGCTATGTCCCCCAAAAGCTTTGCAGTGAGTCTCCGGTGGGAACAAACTCAGTTAAGGACAGGCCCAGGTTGGGGTTTGCAGGCTGCAGATTCAGAATGGTTTATGAGATGGGAGCCACACTTTCTAACAAGACCTGAATTTCTCAATTTAATCCAAGTCGTGACTTAAGCTAGCACCCTTCCATTCCTCTATTACATTTCTGTTTGGCATGGATCAAATTGCCTACAAGGTAGAACAGATTTGAACTGCAATCTCTGAACCAGAAAATTCACTTACTCTCATGAAAGTTTGTAATCTTTGGAGAGTTGCTTAAAGAAACACATAAAACCATCTTTCCTCTTTCTGTACTCCAAACTTACCTGCTGCAATTTCTTGCTAAGAAGCAAAGTGCTCTTTGCCTATTCCTATCTCTCTTTACCTTCAGACACTCCTAAATTAAGAGCTAGGTAATTCAGTCAGCCTTGGGCCAGGCTGAGCCTCACTCTAGAAGTCACATTCCTGAGGTGTAGGGGGTCAAAGTGCCTCTCATTGTTCAGAACCAGGTGAGGAGCCAGCCAGGGCACGTCCTGCTCTCCAGGCTTGATTCAAATAACTGTCAGCCCAGTTTTCAAGAGCACACACCAAAAATGCACCAAAGCGTACATCCATGCAAACACCTGCACTTGGATGTTTATGGAAGCTTATTTATTTTTATTCATGATCGCCCAAACTCAGAATCAACCAAGATGTCCTTCAGTAGACAAATGGATAAACGGTGCATGTCCAGGCAGTGGAATATTATTCAATGCAAAAAGAAATGAGCTATCAAGCCATGAAAAAATACGGGGGAATTTAAATGCATATTACTGAGTGAAAGAAGCTGGTCTGAAAAGGCTACACTCTGTGTGCTTCCAACTATAGGACATCCTGGAAAAAGCAGAATTACGGACACAGTGAAAGATAAGGACTGGTGGTGTGGGGAAGGATGAATAGGTGGAGCACAGGGGACTTTTAAGGCAGCCAGTCTACTCTGTGTGATGCTGCAGTGACGAGTTCATGCCACTAGACCCTTTACCAAACCCAGAGCATGTACAACACCGGCGGTGAACCCTGATGTGAACTGTGGACTCTGGGTGACAACAGTGTGTCAATGGAGGTTCATGGACTGTAACAAACGCATCACTCTGGTGGGGGATGTTGATAATGGGGGAGGCTATGCATGTGGGGAGGTGGGTATGTGGGAAATCTCTGTACTTGCTGCTCGGTTTTGCTCTGAATCTAAAACTGCTCTAAAAATAGTTGATTTAAAAATACACCAAAGCAATGAGGCCAGGCGTGCATACAGCCAAAGCCAATGATATTTGTATGAGTCAGGTAAGTCTGAGTCCTGGAAAATGATCACTCCAGGGAGGCTGAGCTGTCAAGGGGCACTTATTGACAACCTACTATATGCCCACCTGATGCTTAAAATTTCCTATTGGCTGTTATTGTTACTAAACAATTCAAAACAAGGTCACTTCTCTCAAGGCGCCTTCAATCTTGCTGCCATCAAAGCTAACCAAAGTGGAAACAGAACGACGATACGTGCAGGCACATTTCCCAGAACGTGCCCGGGGGAGCCCTGGCCCTGTTGACTGTGCATGGCTGTCACTTGCAGGAGGCTTCCATGGACAAGTGAGTTTGGGAAATGCTGGGTTAGGCAAATATCCACAGGCTTCCTTACTGCAAGATTTCTCATACTCAACACACACTTTAAATCTCCAAGAGGATGGTACGGAGAGTCCTGTTTCCCGTAATTAGTTGGCCCCAGAAACGGTTTCTTCTGGGAACATCGTGTAAGATGGGTGCTCCCTGAAACACACGGAGG
Organism: Theropithecus gelada; assembly: GCF_003255815.1. Taxonomy (NCBI): domain Eukaryota; kingdom Metazoa; phylum Chordata; class Mammalia; order Primates; family Cercopithecidae; genus Theropithecus; species Theropithecus gelada. Next base: position 11,427,428 of record NC_037676.1, read on the forward strand.
GAGTGATAGAGATTCATAGACTATTTGGACTCTGGCCCCAGAGTGAAAACGGCCAGGGGGAAGGATGGTGAGGTGGAGAAGGGAACGTGTTTCTCCACTACCCACAGAGCGGGCTGACAAGTCCTGGCACATGGGCTGAATCTGGGAGGTCAGAGGGTGAGGTGAGAGGACAGAAAGACAGCCCACAAGACTTTCAAAGGAAACGGTGAATCTTGCCATGGCTGTCTGGGCTGATGACAGGACCTGGCACAAGGTAGGAGCTCAGAGTGAGTGCAGGATGCACCCAGGGCTGAAATGTTCAGGAGGGACCCTAGGACATGAACAACCCGGGCTGGGCCCTCACGGAATTTGAATGGCTGGAAAGAAGGAAGGGTGATCCTGCTAAGACAGGGTGTTATGAAGGTTTCCTTTCCCTCCGAACGAACATCTCACTCACTTCTATCAGTTTCCACCATTATCTTCTGTGGAGTTCTTCATTCCCCATCTGTGGCCCTTAAAATCCTGCTGTTGAGTGCCTGCCCTGGGTCGGCAGTTGGTTCGTTACCTTGGTTCCCAGACGATGCTCGCAACAATGCCATGGGATTCGCCCACTCCTGGATAGATGGAGACATTGGGGCTCAGGTGTGGGTAAGTCATTGTGTGACTCCCTGCTGAGTGGCAGAACTGGGACTAAATTCACACAGATCTGATTCCAAACCCTGTGGCCCTAAGCACAGTGTTACATTAGACAATAAGCCCTCTGCAGGGAGATTTCCAGTGTTGATGGAAGGGTCCATCATGAAGGAGGCCTCTGCTGAATTTTTGTTTGAACCCCAACAAGTGCCTGGCACAGTTCTCTGCAGAAATTAGAATGCAGCCAGCGGTTACTAAAGAAATGAATAAATCAAGTAAATGGGCAGAGCTGTGTGCTAATGAGGTGCTCTTGGGACTACAGCAATGGGTCAGAATTGGAAATGTCTAGAAAACGCTCTTGGATAATTATGAAAGCCGCGTACAGGAGTTCGGGTTTAATTCCATATAACATGAAGAGTCACAAAAGAAAATGAGGAGAGGTGTGTTCAGGCAGACCTCAAGCTTGACAGTGCTATGAAATATGTTTGGGACTCAGAAAACAGTTCCTGAAAGAAATGGCACATTAATGAATGAAGGTATAGTTGTTCGGAGAAAATGAACCTGGATATAAGAGTGACCATATCAAAATGTGTTTCTTAAACTGGGGTCTTCAGAACCCATGAGGTTCACTGATATATTCTTGGGAACTATGTGTGTTTGAGAAACATATTTCTGGTGCCAAACTGACAGTCACCTCAAATCCATCATAGCACCTATGATGAATTCTTTTCAAGTTAAATGCTGTAAAGAAAATACTTCTCTTTTGTACTGTTAATTCACAGTTTAAAAGTGTTTTTTTGGTGAACCACACGTTGGTCCATCAGTAAGGATTTCTCAGGTCTCAGGTCTTTGGGGTCTTTGAGGAGTGTGACTTCTTAAATTGGATGACACTGATCTAAGTGGCTGTAGTATCCGTTCAAGCATGAGAGCGGTCAGAGCCTGGGAAAGCTCAGGTCCAAGCAGCTCCTGAAAGCGGACGTTGGGGAGCAGGCTGCTCTGAGCATAGGGACCCGCAGACACTGAGAACGTCAGCGAACCAGGAGCCAGCCCTTTCACTCTGCCCGGCATGAGGCTGTGGGGTTCCCATCTCTTCCTGTCTCCTGAACTCACAGCAAAAACAAAAAACTCAATTGTTTGTTAACACACCTAGTTCAAGAGGGAAAGGTTTACACTGAACCAGAAAGGATTGGGGTTTATCAGCATCGTCGCTTTGAGGCCTCATAGTGTACTTCCCGTGGACTATTGTTCACCTTCTTTAGAGGATATTAGCTAAAGATAAAGTGAATATTCAAAAACAAAAATGTATACAGGGATTATTCAATGGTTTTCACTCCACTTCACAACTCAACTTTCGGTCAATGCAAGAGGGATGCAAAGGGAGAATTGTGCTTGTACTTCCGGCGTTGGGATGGAATAAAAGAGCAAGCATTGCAGCTGTTGAATAGAGTTTTTTCTTTTTATAGGCAGTTTTACGAAGAATGCATTGATTCTACAACATGCTGTTGTGAAGCCATCCGGGACTGCTCACTCACTTATTTAAGACAGGTATATTTTCCACTTGGGGAGTGAGAAAAAGCATGGTGTTCACTCATTGTGCTTTTGATCTGACTTTTATTTTTCTTATTTTTAGAGAAAATAAGAGAAATATCATCCCTGAAGGATGAAATATCCTCAATATGAAAAGGTCTGCTCTCTGAAGACCAACTGTCTTAGTCTGTTTTTTGCTGCTGTAACAGAATACCACAGACTTGGTAATTTACAAACAATAGAAGTTGATTTGGCTTATGCTCCTGGAGGCTGGGAAGTCCCAGATTAAGGGGCCGCATCTGGCAAGGGCTTCTCGCTGCCTTAGAACATGGCAGAAGGCATCACGTGTGAGACAGTGAGACAGGGCCGGTTTCACTTTCACAGCAGACCCACTCCCATGATAATTAATCCATTCAGCAGGGCAGAGCCTTCGGAACCCCATCACCTCTTAAAGGCTCCATCTCAGCATGTTGCACTGGGGGTTAAATTTATAACACATGAACTTTGGGGACGTGTTCAAACCATAGCAAGGGCCCTGAGAAACACATTTCCACTGACTTCAAAATGGTTCATAAAAATGGAGTGCTGCGAGGGGAGCCGGGCATTCCCAAGAATGGTTATGAAGAGGCCTCACTGTGCCAGGCACGGCCCTCAGGGCAGGCAGCTCTGTGTAGCCCCCCATGGCAGCAGCTGGTCAGGCTGCCCAAACTCACCGCTTTGGGATCACTTCAGCACCAGCCAGATTCACTTGAACTCAATTGTCTGCAGATTTTATCTCGTTTCTATGTGCCCAGTAGGCAGAGAAGCCTTCACAGAAGGACCCTGACTGGGTGGTTGGTGCAGAGCAGTGACATTTGGCAGTGTTTGCTTGGCAAGCGAGTCTTTGAGGCTGCCCTCATGCTGCTCAGTGGGCACACCAAGAACAAGAGCTGGCCAGGGATGATGGATGCATCTAGGCCTTCTCGGCTTAAGGGTAAGTCCCATTTTTCCTTAATAGGTCTTTAGAAGTACCAGTCAGCAAATGTCATCCCCCTCTGCATTCACGTCACGCTGTGCAGGGAATGCTAAACAGAGGCAGATCCAAACATAGGAGTTAGGCTGCTTCTCCATGGAGACGTGGATCTGCACAGACAAAGTGTGCAAGTGGGATTTTCCTGCTATTTCAAGGACTGCTGCTGCACCCTGCCAGCTCTCCCTGCTCTCCCTGCGTCCAGGAAGGACTGTGTCTCTTTGAGTTAGTGACGTCATCAACATTTTTAAAAAGCTTTTAGGAGCTGCTGGTTGTAAATGATTACTGAGAAATAGTATTTCCCTCACTTGCAGCCGTCTGCTTCTCTTTTTGGTTCTGGAACATTCTAGAACCTTGGGAAGTGGCTGGGGCTGAGTCTCAGCCAGCAGGGATGCCCAGTGCCCCTTGTCACCCCCCAAGCAACACAAGCCAGGCTGCGGTTATTCCGGGTCTGTGCGTCTGGGATCGTAGTTTTTACATCTGCCCCAGGCTCCTCCCGTCCCAGCCGTGGAAAGTTGCCCTCAGAGGGTGAGGCGGGCAGCGCGCCTCTGTGTGAGTGGCCCCACCCTTCACAGTGAGTCTGTGTCTACTGAATCCCGGACTCTTGGAGCCTGAGGGTTACGGGAGGTCGTGTGTCTCAGTCGCCACTTCACAGCTGAGGACGCTGCGACCTGCTTTGCTCAGTGGCTGCGCACGATGAGTAATGGCCTGAAACAGGGAAAAGGTCTTGGCGACATCTTGTGTAACGGGAAAAGATGCAGCCATGTTGCAGTCCTGATAAAATACTCTGTCAGTATCCTGCCGTAAAATGACAGGTTAATTTTCAGTAGTAGATTCTCTAATAGTTCTGTGGTCTTCTAGATGCTAAACTCTTTAAGTATCTACATTTTCTAAGCGTCTAATGGAAATATTCTCAAAAAACATAAGCCCTTCATTCTTTCTCAAATAGGTTACGTTAGTGTTAATATTCACTCTGGAGGTGACTTGACCTGTCGTTGTGAACAGCTGTTGCTCTGGACGACCCAGGACACAGGCCAGCCGCTACCTACCCCAACGTGTTGGAGAATCACACTCAACTTCTTCCTCTGTGCTGAGTCATTAAAGTTGCCGGAGCAGGTGCAGTTACATAACCTCCAGGCAACATCACATGATTGCTTAAAAAGCAATTATCAAGTCCAGGATGCAGCATCTGTCTCAGTGCTTGGCATAGGATGATGGTCTGAAATACACTTACTGAATTTGGATAAGAACAAGCTCAGGTCAGTGATTATCGCTAGTGTCTCATCAACGCCCTGTGGCTTTTCAGCATTAGCCCCCATGTTCTTGTCCGGTGTGGCAGTGACAGCAGCTTAACTGTTGCTGGCGTTGGTTCCCAGATGGTTTCCATGACTGGTGCAGGGTCAGGTCCACTGCCAGCTGGCTGGTGTTGAAGCACTTGGAGCAACACAGACATTCTGATCCTGAATTATGCTTTCAATGCCATGTGTTTTCTTATCACAAAAATCCTTGTTCTCAAGTTTCTTTTTTCTTTATTTTTATTTCATTTCATTTTTTAGCATTCCTCCACAATTCATTGCCCAAATCTACTTTTTACTCAATTTACTTGCTTTGGTCATATTTCAATATAGCACTTTAATTTCTTAGGCAAACATTTTCAACATTCTCCTGTTTTCTCAAGGATGTCTGTTTTCTCCCCAAGTATGATCCTGTTTAAGGACTGGTTTAGGATAACTACTTACAGGTTAAAAGTCGCAGAGTGTATGGATGAGGCTGGAGTGATCTGGGACCAACGGTACGGGTGATTAAGCAGAGTGTCTAAGCATTTCCTGGGATTGATGTCTTTTAAAAAAGTAATAATAATGCATTTACTTATTTTAGAGAGAGGGTCTCACCATGTTGCCCAGGCTAGACTTGAACTCCTGGGCTCAAGGGATCCTCCCACCTCAGCCTCCTGAGTAACTGGGACTGCAGGCATGAGCCACCACACTCAGCTCACTCTCTTTGTTTTTTGCTTTTGTTTTGTGTTTTTTATTTTTTTTTTGGAGACAGAGTCTCGCTCTGTCCCCCAGGCTGGATGCTGCGATCTTGGCTCACTGCAAGCTCCACCTCCCAGATCCCAGCGATTCTCCTGCCTCAGCCTCCTGAGTACGTGGGATGACAGGCACGCGCCACCACGCCCAGCTAATTTTTGTATTTTCAGTAGAGATGCGGTTTTGCCATCTTGGCCAGGCTGGTCTCGAACTCCTGACCTCAAGTGATCTGCCCACCTTGGCCTCCCAAAGTGCTGGATTACAGGCATGAGCCACTGTGCCCTGCCTAGCTCACTATCTTTTAATCAGTAGAGATTCTTTAGTTATTTTTTAACTCCATAGATCCCAAGCTTTGATTTTAGTTTTCCAAACAAATTGCATTTATAAATAATAATTTTTATTTACAATCAACAGACATCTAGGCTTGCCATCAAGGCTTCTGATCGACATGAGATGACCGCTGTGGAGTAAACCGATGAACCCTGACCCAGTAGGTTTTGGCTACAGAATGTGGAAAGAAGTCAGGTTACTACATGTGTGTGATCCTAGGGGTTCAGGACACAGGCCAGGTTTCCACAGAGTGATGGGTTGTGCAGGTGACTCATGCTCTAGTCCTCTGTAAGCTCCTAGAAGGAAGAAATTATGTCCTTTAGACTAAGAAAATTCCTCCAAACCAAACACAGCACCTACTGTAAAGACACAAAGATACTTTTAGAATAATAAAAAGTTTATCCATTGAGAAATTCCTTAATGAAACAGCGTAAGTATCCAAGAGGTCATTTGCCAGCAGATTTCTTGAGGTGTAAAAAAGCAGAGGCCGTTGCCAGTCGCCACAGCGGCTGCAATAGCTCCTCTATCGTTAAACAGTGGGATAGCTTGTACAGGTTTTTCAGTTGATGATCAATTTTAAAAATTAGTTTCGGTCCCCACCAATCAATTATTTATTAACCCATCAATAAAAATTTAAACACTCTGCGAAGCACAATAGCTATTAAAGAAGAAAGAGGCAATTTCTGTATCCAGAGGAGCTTTTAGTCTGCTCTGGAAAGCAAGATGTGTGAAATTAGTGATGCAGTGCATCGCGTGGATGGAAAGGGAGGGACTCACATGGGAACCAGAGGAGCCACAAAGGGAGGCAGCGGGGACTAAGACCTGGAAATAACACAAGAATCGGCAACAAAGGTGTCTGTTCCTCCCCATGCACTTCAGTCCTTGAAAACCATCTTACCATGGAATTCCACAGCGTACCCAGCAATTCCATAGCTTGATGGCACACTCCCCTTTCTCAGCATTCTTGAAAATGGCATGTGGGCCAAGCCATTTTACTGAGCAGTTACCTTAAACCATTTGACGAACCAAAAATATTTTGTAATACCCATCTTCGATGTTAGGTAGGCAAATCACAAAGAAACACCAAGGTCTTCAGAGTCGTATTTATCTGAAAAATCACAGCTTGGGTGCATGTGAAGCCAGAGGGGCGCTACTGGGGCCTGTGGTACCGTGGCTCAGCTCCCCTGAGCTTCACATGGCCATGGAGCGTCCAGCAGGTGCAGGCTCTGAGCCTCAGGGAGAAGTGGCATCAGCCAGCACCATCGTCTCCTGGGTCTTGTGCCTCTTCCTCGGTTGCGGTGTTGTCAGAGCCAGAACTGGGCAGTTCCGGGTGACACCCAGGTGTGTTTGCTGACGTGGAGCACAGGTGAAGTTCACTGAGGTAAGTGGGCCATGGCCCTGGACTTCTAGTGCAGAGCACACCATCCACTCAGCATGTGAACCCAGCTCCAAAGCGTGTGTGTGCATGTGTGTACCTGTGCACGTTGCACATGTGTCTGTGTATGCATGTGCTTTGATGCATGTTGATGTACGTGTGTATTTGTGTATTGTGCATGCACACATACGTGCATGTGTTTGTGTACGTGAATTTGTATTGCACATGTGCTTAATGCGAACATATATGTGTGGTCATGTGTACCTGTGTTCGCATGCATGTGTTTGTGTGTGTATTGTGAGCAGCAATGTGTGCATGCATGTATATGTGGGTTCATGTTTGTGCAGTGTTGTAGTGTGTGTACACATATACGCCTGTGTGCATGTATACATGGTATTTCAGCATGTTTGCATGTGTGTTTGTGTTGCTGGGATGTGGGGAGGCTGCTGTGGAGACAAAAGCTGGAGAGAACTTGGTAGAGTGACCCAGGTGGGGAAATGGCACCTGCAAAGGAAGGCTGGAGGGCCTGGGATTCACGTTGAAATGGTCAGTCTATCAGCTGGGCTGGACACAGCCATCATGCTGGGCAGCCGTGAGGTTAAAACGGAAGTCCGGGCTGTGGGGAGGCTGAGAATTGAGATGTGTGTATGAGATGAGTCACAAGGGCTGAGCAGTGTGTGTGAGAGAAAGCAAGCGCAGCACCACTAAACACGAAAGAGATTTCGGGGGAGTTATGGGTGGAGGGAGGACATCAGATCTACCCTGGAAGTTAAATGTGTTTCGAGTGCATTAAATACTGCAGGCCACAGACGCCTTGTCTCCATGTCTACTCTTTTATAAATGAAGTAAAGTTCTTGTGAAATACTTTTCTCACTCTAAAGCTCACAATCTATCTTACAAAAAGTATTTTAAATTCCATCCCAAACAAGCCGGGGTGAAGAGGGAGCCCGTGCACCAGGTGCTGCCAGCTTTGCCTGGCTCTCGCCTTCGCTCTCTTCCTTCCCCAGCTGCTGGGGATTTTCTTAACGATGGAGACGGGTTTGGGTTTGTCCTGCTGTGCTCTGCTCCCCATCCCCGGATCCAAGGTCCTGCCTCTGTCCTGTCCCCTGAGCCACCTCAGGGGTGCAGGGTCCCCCACCTGGTCAAGTGCCCGGTGCTGTGCTGCCATTTGCAAGTTCTTCCTGTGACTGAACTCCAAGTAGCGCTGGGACTGCTGACTCCACCCACCGGACACCCCGTGTTCTTGCTTTTGGGGTTTCTGAAACAGCCCCAAGACTCTGGGCATCTTGATTTTGCTCCTGTTGCTTCTCAGGATGCCCTGCTCCTGTGGCTTGCAGCCCTGGCCTTCTCTTCAAGGACGCCTCTGCTCTTCTGCCTCCCACTCAGATTGGACCTTCTTCAGTGCAGCCAGTGGCCAAGGCTTCCTCCCTGGGGCTCGGTGGAGCAGGACAGACGCTGCATCCAAACTCTTGCACTGGGTTCCAGTCTGTTCCGGTCAGGCCCTTGAGCCTCTAAAGCTCGTAGGTAAGAGAAGTAGCAGCTGACAGCACTTCCCACTCGATTTGGGTGGACTCCAGCCTCCCCAGCAACAATAAGAGATCAAAGGCATCGTCAAGGAAGCAGCTTGCTGAAACGCGGAGTGCCCGCCACTCTCAGGTCAGGTGGGACCCGCAGGCCAGCGTGGGTTCCTGAACACTTGGTTCTCAATGCTGGCCACAGCCATACCGTAAGTAGAACAAGAGCGTACTGATGCAAACACCTCTTGAACTCTGGGGTCTGCTCCCCTTCCTGCCTCAGGCCCCTCTCCCACGTGGTCCAGTCCCCATTCTCCACGGAGACTACCCGAAAACCCAGCGACGCTCGTGTGCTTGCAGAATGGCACAACCCTTTCTCACAGGAGCACTCCTGCTTAATCAGAGGGAGGTTGTTAACGACCAGGTCATATTTGCTTGGTTTGTGTTCAATGTATTTTATTTCTACCAACAAAACTTTAAAATATCCCCACACATGCATTGCCTGTTAAAGAGTCTCTTCCAGGTACACCTCCCTTACACATCAGTTAACTTGATAATTTCTTCCCATTCTTACAAAATAAGTTTCCTTCCCGATCAGCTCTGTCCAGCAGCAACAATAGTCCACGCAGAGACATGCAACCTAAAACTCCGTTCGTGGAGGCACAAAGCTGATGAGGCTGGGAAAAAAATGACCGATTTGATTACAATTAGGACCTACAGGAGTGGAGCTCTGCCTATTTTAGAGGCAAAGGAAGTGCCTGGGAGTCCAATGACCAACATTCTGTGTGAGGTTTCTAATCACAAGGACGATGGAGAAAATGCAGAACAAATGGTCAAGAATAGGGAGATAATAAATAGAATTATTTATGGGCTGAGGAGAATTACCAGGAGAAAGCCCAAGAAGCAAAGATGAACAGAGAACAAGCTGACCGTTCACTCGTTTGGAAAGGCCTAATCACCAAAGAAGGAGAGGAATTATGAGGAGCAGCGACCGAGTGGGCAGGACTCACGGGGACCAGGAAAGGCGCATGGGGGGAAATGAGAGGCCTGAGCAGCTTCCCAGTGAAGGTTTTTGAAGCACTGTTTGATTTTTTTCTCTCCCCCTCACCATCCCAACATTTTAGTTGTGACTATTCCTGAGTACATGGCTTGTGACAAGCAGTATATAAAAACTAACGTCAGTTTAATTTTAAAACCCCTAGCAATTTTCTGGAACTTAAATATCAAAGAGAAAATGTCCATATATGATGTGTTTGTCTCGCTGGTGATTTGTGCTGATTCAATTCCTTTTTCTTTCTTTCTTTTTTTTTTTCTTAAGGGGTCAGTTTTAGAATTGGGAGACAGGTGCATAAGATATGACTATACAGCACAGGTTGTTTTTTTTAAATATAGAAATATCTGCCTTTAAATGAGAACTGAAAATGGAGCTTCTTGGAGGCCACCTACTGGTGGCAGTGAGCTTACCGCTGTGGCAGTGATCTTACCGCTGTGGCAGTGAGCTTACCGCTGTGGCAGTGATCTTACCGCTGTTCAAGCTTTCTTTGAACTCTTTGTTTTGAAACAGCCTCCGTAATCAATGGTGCAAGATCTACTCTCTGGTGGCAAAACTTGATCATTGAAGAGTGTGTTTTATTTTCTGAGGAGCTGAACTGTTCCAATCTGAGTATCCTGAATGAGGAGAGTGGTCGAGGATGAGTGATGTCATTTGGGCTTAAAAATAAGTGGGTCTAAAAACTAATTGTTTTCATACATTGTTCAGATATTGACTCAAATAGCAATTTTTTTTTTTTTTTAATTACAGGTATCCAGAACTTGCAAAAGCTGTGTGTGGCTTAAAGGGAGACGAAGTGGTGAAGACCTGGTTTCCACCGAAGCTCTCACAGCCCAGCCTTTCACTGTGTGGCCAGGGGAAGGGTGCTCCGGGTTGGGGATGGGAATGGGGGACCGGGGATGCCACCGCACGAGGCCGCTGGCCTGGAAGGTGGTCATGTGGAGGACCGCAGGAGGTGACATTGGAAAGTAGTAACAAGCCATGCGGATGAGAACAGAGGAGCGGGCTTTAAGGGAGATGTCCTAAAATGCTGCTATGTAGTTTCAGTTCCATAGACAACAAGAAATGCAGGCGAGAGGGCAGCCCAGTGGGAAGGAAGGAAGAGGGTGGTGTTGAGCCAGGTGAGTGGGGAGCCGCCCAGGGCACCGTGCTGTGCTATAGGCCAGACGTAAGGTGCTTCTGCCAAACCCTTCAGCTCCTGGTTTGGGGCCAAACGTCCTTCCTGCGGGAGAGAAGGCAGGCCCTAGGCAGCGTTCCAAACCCTGTCCAGATTGGTCGCTGAGTACAGAGCAAATGGAGCCCAGCACGAGACGTGTACCTTCACTGCCACGATCACGTCGTAAACCGTGAGGCTTGGAGAGGACTTGAGAGCTCCTTCAATGCCATCTTCCATCCACTGCGTGAACCAGAATAGAAAAAAAGGAATAAGAAGAGGTCGGTTAAGTTCTCTATTAAGTTGAGAAAATGGGGACTTCAGGTGATCATGTGAGATATTCAAGTTGAAAAAAATTATTTAAAAAGTACATTCTTTTTATTAAAATTTTAGAAAGTACAGAGAAGGAAATTTTAATAACCTGCACCTATAACACTAAGATACATGTAACTTAGAAAAATGTGTAGTTAATGCTTTGACGGATTCTTTTCTATTTTTTTCTCTATGCAATATTTATGTCTATCCACAAAAAGCGTACACTCATGTATTTGCATGGCTAATATATTTTACGTAAAGTTCTATACATTTCTCAACATTTCACTTAATATTTCTTTATAAACACTTTTCCAGCAGATAAAAATTTGTCAAAACAGTGATTTTAATGATGATATAGCATTTCATTGCATTTATATATCATTTGTTATTTAACTACTTCATCATTTTGGATTCACATATTTTCAATAATTTCCATTATGATAATACTGTCATGCATATATTTGTACAAGAATATTTATATTTCTAATTATTTCCTTAGTCTAGTTTTCTAAAAACTAAAATTGCTACATCTAAAGGTCAGTGTGTATCACAGTTCTTGATTGACATACTGATTTCCATGAAGCTTTCATCAATTAACCCAGGAATAGTGTTTGCAAGTACCCCTTGCCGCACACCTCCAGCAGTGTGGACTCTTACTGGAGGCATCTAAGCTTCACTTCAGAATTGCAGCCCTGAGTTGTTAAACACACCTCTACTACACCTGCGAAATTACCTACACGTTGTCTTAGTTTCTTTTCAGCTTTGATTTCTAGAATTGTATGACATTGAAGACAAATAATACCCATAAAGAAGGTTTTATGAGCTCTTTCATTATCTCCAACAATCAGAAAGGCAAATTCACAGTAGAGTGCTGAGAAATCTTATCTGAAAATTAACTAAAACGCTGCCTTTGTCAACAGAATGACTTGGGCTTCATTTCATTGCACGATTTCCTGTGTACTGTTTATTATAAGAAGAAAAAATTCCTGCCATGCAAAATGCTTCATGCAGGTAGAACCAGGAATCTAAAGAAACCTGAGGAAGGTGCTAGAATCATTAGTACCATCTTTTTTTTTTTTTTTTTTGGAGACAGGGTCTTGCTCTTCACCCAGACTGGAGTGCAGTGGTACAACCTTGGCTCACTACAACCTCCACCTCCAGGGGCTCAAGCAATCCTCCCACCTCAGCCTCCTGAGTAACTGGGACCACAGGCACAAGCCACTGTGCCCAGCTAATTTTTAAACGTTTTTGTAGAGACAAGGTCTCCCTATGTTGCCCAGGCTGGTCTTGGACTCCTGGGCTCAGACAATCCTCCTGCCTTGGCCTCCCAAAATGCTGGGATTCCAGGCCGGAGCCACTGCACCTGGCCCCACCTTCCTTTTCCTGGAGGCTGAGCCCAGGAGAAGTTGAACTTATCAGGGAACCTAAAGACATGCCCTTCTTTGAAGGCAGAAGTCCTGTCCACATCAAATGCCCTCCCTCCATCCCTCCCAGCTCCCACCATCATCCTTCCTATTCTAGGCTCCAGGAGCGAGATGCCGTCCCTGTGCCTGCTAATGTCAGTGCCACAGGCCATCTCTGGTTCTCCTGTCCACCTTCTCTGACTCCGCCCAACACCCATGGGCCAGAGGCCTTTTTCCTTCTTGGCACTTCTCGGTGGTGTAGCAGGACGAGCCGCGGACAAAACCCCTCAGACGCCGGGTTAAGGAATGATTTGGTTTTATTCGGCCGGGAGCTTCAGCAGACTCACATCTCAAGAACAGCACTCTCTGAAGACAGAGTTCCTGGCCTTTTTAAGGGTTTACAACTCTAAGGGGTTCCACGTGGAAGGGTCATGATAGATTGAGAGCATATGTGGTTAGAGTGGGGGTTAATCTTTTAACCTCAGGCCTGGTCATCAGTGGCACCAGCTGGTCTTGCCACCGACTTCATTCCTGTTGTTTTTCAACCTTTACTTCCTGCTTCTCTTCAGACAGGAGACGGTAGGAGAAATGGCCTCTCTCCTCAGTGGCACAGACACTTCAGACATCTCGCCTGTTTTGTACTCTCCGAGCCGGACTTCTCTACTCCTCGCCTGGCGCTGATGCCCAGAGGCCCCCTGGGCTTGGGGTCGTGGCCTTAGACCGTTCCCTGACCTTTGTAAGCACTAACTTCACTTTTGAATGTGGACGTTCTAAGCTGACTTTCTTCTCAGCCCTCCGTAAAAGTTTCTAATATCCCCATAGCAATTGGTGTAATTATTTTCACCCAGGGTGTTGGCCCTGGCTGCTTCGATTTTGAAGCAATCTTTCATTTTGCTGAGGAGAATTCATTAAAGTAAATGACTATTTTCTCCTGTCATATCACATTACAATGTGGAGAGAACGGGGTGTAGGGGCAGTCAGACTGGCTCTGAGACCCATTGAGCAGCCATGCGCCTCCTGGACAGCTCGAACACTGATCGGGGAGGAGATACTGAAAATAAGAAATAAGAATTGCCCTTATATACATGTGTATGAATATACACACATACATCATGTACACAGATGTGTGTATGTGCATATGTGTGCATGTGAAGACAGATAGATGATAGATACATAGGTGATTTATGGATAGGTAAATGACAGATATTGGTAATTAATTGATAGATAGTAGATAGGTTGATAGTATATAGCTGATTCATAGATGGATGATAGATCATTGATAGATGATAGGTAGATAGTAGATAGATTATAGATAGATAAATAGATGGATGATAGATACTTGATTGATAGATGATAGGTAGATAGTAGATTATAAATAGATAGATGGATGATAGATGATTGATAGATGGTAGATAGGTAGATAGTAGATAGAGATGATAGATGGATGATAGATAGATGATGATAGATAATTGATTGATAGGTAGTAGATAATGTGATAGGTAGATAGTAGATAGCGATGATGATAGATGTATGGATGATAGATGATTGATAGATGGTAGATAGGTAGATAGTAGATAGAGATGGTAGATAAATAGATGGATGACAGACAGATGGATGGATGATAGATGATTGATAGATGGTAGATAGGTAGATAGTAGATAGAGATGGCAGATAAATAGATGGATGATAGATAGATGGATGGATGATAGATGATTGATAGATGGTAGATAGGTAGATAGTAGATAGAGATGGCAGATAAATAGATGGATGATAGATAGATGGATGGATGATAGATAGTTGATAGATGGTAGATAGTAGACAAATGATAGATGGATGGATGATAATGATTGACAGAGAGATGGAGAGAAAGAGAAGGATGATAGACTGAGCATCATAACTTCACTGAAAGCTACCAGTTGGATTCAAAAGTCAGCAGACTGAAACATCGAATTTCTGCCAGCTATGAGAAATACTGTAATCTGACAACAAGAGATGAACAAGGGGGCATGGAAATAGCAGCTATTCCGGAAGCTGCACCTCTCCGCATGGGCACAGAGCGGCAGAAGGGGGGCCAGAGTCCTCTCCACATCTCCTCTAGGTCGGCGTTATCGTTGTCACAGCGGGCGGAGGCTGGACCTTGTGAAGGCAAAGGCATGTGATGCTTTCTTGCTTCTCCTGTTTAGTGACTGTTACTCGTTCCCTCTGCGGTGGCTGAGGGGCTGATGATCGGTTCCTCTGCCCAGAATGCCCTGACCATGCTGGATGTCTGGGTCTGCAGGATGACAAGGACCCTGCAGCAGAAACTCCTCTCTCTCTTCCCTGAGCACCATCTCCCGTGCTGCTTGACTCCCGTGCTGCCTGACTCCCGTGCTGCCTGACTCCCGTGCTGCCTGACTGTGGTGCTGGCTCCCCTGTGATATGGAGATTCATGGGGAAGGACCAGGACATTTTATATGGCAATGGGGGCTGAAGCCCCGTTCAAACTGGCTTATAAGTAACGAAAAGTCCCAGTGCGAGCATCAGGCATGGCTGGATCCAGGTGCTCAGCACCATCTGGAAATCTGTCTCCCTCTTTGACTCTGCTGTCTCTGTGTGGGCTTCATTTCTAGGATGGTTTTCTCTGCATAGCTGTAGCAAAGCTCAGGGCCTGCATGATGCTTTGCAGCCAATGCACCCGAGAGGACTTTCCCTCAAGACTTCTGGCAAAATTTGGGTATAACACACTGGTCTTGCTGGGGTCAGGGGCCCGTCTTTCACCAATCTCCGAGGCCAGGGGATGGAGAACTCTCCTAGGGTAGTCCCAGGTTCTGTGTCTCCCCTGAAAACACAAGGTTGGAGCCTCCCCATCCAAATTAATGCTCAGACTGTCAGGGAGGAATGACTTCCAAAGAAAAACCAAGGGCCCTTATGAAGAAGAGGAAGGGCTGCACCTACAGTGGCCAGTTCTGTTTGGAAGTGAGGGAGGGGAGGGCAGATTCCCTTGACTTGTTCCCTAGGACAGCTGTAGTTAGGTTTTACTACACAGTCCACTGAAAATGCTTCTCTCATCAGTGTTGTGCCTCTCTCATGTCTCTTTCCTTGGATAAAGAGCAAGCACATTACGAGCCACACTTGGTGCTGGTGCTGTGGCAACACTGCCTAATGTGGGAGAAAGATGTGAGCAGATATCTGGAAGATGCAAATATAATACAAAAATACAAATATAACCAGTTATACAGCAAATGGCTGCGGAAACAGCAGCTCTGCTTGCAGGGTTGGGTGGTGGAATGTTTCAGAGTTGACAGCATTTGGATTGGCCTTTGATGTATGACTAGGAGCTCACCAGATAGAGAAGTGGTGTTTGGACATTGTGTGCCAAAGGAAACACGATCTGAGAAGGTGCACAAGCCTAAGTGAGTCTGTCACAGAAGCGAGAAGATGCTGTGTCAACTGGAATAATGCTTGTGAGAATGGACCTTGATCCCTTCGTGAGCAATAAATGACTTTTGTGAATAAATTGAAAAATGCTAAATTAGATCATAGGATGTGTTTGCAGGGGTGGGGAGAGAGGAGAGCGTTGAAACTGAGGAAGTGGGGAACCAGTGATGGAGAAGCCTCAGAGTGCCAGCTTCACCCACAGGACGTGAGCAGCCACATCTGTATCACCCCCACACGCAGGCTCCCGTGAAGGCCGTGGTGTGCAGGCTCCGTCGCGTCCTTTCTTTGCAACCTGGGCCTTGGTTTCTTGCAGGTGCTGTGCCCAAAGGTTGGATTGACAGGAAAAAAACATTGAACAGATTCGGCTGTGTCTATCAGGGAACATGGACTGAGGCCAGTGCTTTCAACCACACTCACTTTTCACTGTGTTCAGAGGGGATGGGAAACCTCCCCTAAGGAGGAGAAATGACGTGTGCAGATTGAGAGCTGGGACCACCCGGATTTCCCCAGAGGCAAGCGCTGGTGACCCTGCAGTAGCTTCCACAGGACTCAGCACCCTCCTCCTGCAATGGGTGTTGGGCTAGCCAGGGCACCACAGAAAGGGCCAGCAAGGCACACCCTCCCTGTCCATTGCCCAGGCACACATGGGCATCCATGACAGGCCGTGCACATGGTAGAGGCTGACCGGAGCTCCAGCCTCCTTTGGCTGTGGTTGGAAAAGGGGAGGTGTGTTCCAAAGTTGGAGAATTGGTGTGTCTTACCCAAGTGACATCCCGGTCCTTGGATACTCACTCCGGTGTCACAGAGTTAATTCCCCAGGATTGGGTGTCACAAGGATCTTGTTCCTGTGGCTGAAAATCCTCAACACCTCCTTTCCTGGGACATCTCCCTCCTGGCACAGGGCAGTTCTCATGCCAGAATACCTTGGGCCACAAAGAACCTTTAGGACTGAGTGTGTCCTTCTGTTTGCTTTAAGCTTTTAAGAAAAAGAATATGCAGAGGCTGATTGAGGCAAAAATACAGGCTATTTCTGACGTTCAGTCTGAATGCCCCTGACTTGGCCAGTTTTTGGATTGTATGCCAGCCTGTTTCTGCAGAATGTAATCTCAGTGCCTTTGAGTTCAATCAGTCCTATAAATTGCTATCCCTGTTCATGCAGTGTGTTTTCCCCTGCATGAGGCGTTTGTGAGTTCCATTAGCACTGATCGGACTTTTAAATGCAGAAGCAGCGGGAGGGGCAGTTCCCAGCTGTAGGGCATGGGCCTTCTTTGAGATAAAACCCACCCTGGCACCAACGATATGGGAAGTATTCTGTGTCTTTTCACCTGAGAGCTCTTCGATTAACTGATGGTCACACCTGCATAACTGCTATGAGGCCTGCTAAGGGGGAGCCTGGCCCAGCCATCTCCTCTTCGTGGTCACAAGCATGAAGGCCCTGGGACATCCCCTCTCCTCACTGTCCCCTCACAGCGTTTCCTGACCACTGTGGCCTTTGTTCCATCACCCACCTGTGTGGCTCATCTGGCCATGCACCTCTGCAGCTCAGAACCCTGTTTTTTCCCTGCTGTTTGTATGAAACCAGGTTCCAGCCCTGCCCTACAGTCTGCACAGCCTCCACCACAGCTCTGGTGAGCCCCTTGGCTGGCTCCTGGTGACGGCGTGCACCTCCCTGCTCTGAGAAGGTCTCCCGCTCCTCTCTGCCCACCCTGTACAGAGACATCTTTCAAGACGCCCCCAGAGGAGAGTGGCCTCTCTCTCAACCCCAAGAGGATGTCCTCTCACGTGGCTCTCACTCCTCTGACCCCTGTGGCGATCTGAGGGCAGGTGGTGCTCACAGGCCCACGTCTGCCAGCCTGCGCCTGGTTGGAGGCGCCTCCCTCTCATTTGTCCTTGCTGGCTGCGTGACTTTGGCAAGTGCTTGCCTCTTTGAGACCCTCAGTTTTGACACCTGAGAAATAGAAAGGCGGTGCCTTCCCCAGCTGCCCTGCAGAGGAGTTTAGGTGCATGTGAGAAAACGCGTGATGAACGACGGCGTGAGCAACACGCAGCATGCTGTGAACACCGTTACTGTGAGTTCCCGGGGGCAGGGCTAACACCCAGACATTCCTACACCTCCCACCAGGCTTGTCATGAGCGTATGCAAATGAGGGCCATCGAGTGTGTTTGATCATTGATGTGTTTCTTTATTTTTAATTTTAGGATATAACAACTTTCTTTTTAGCAGCTATAGCGGCCAAAACTTTGTTACCACTCAGCAGTCGTATGTTCTTCGAGAGTAGGTTTTGTGCTTTAAAAATATCTGAGGCCGGGCGCGGTGGCTCAAGCCTGTAATCCCAGCACTTTGGGAGGCCGAGACGGGTGGATCACGAGGTCAGAAGATCGAGACCATCCTGGCAAACACGGTGAAACCCCGTCTCTACTAAAAAATACAAAAAACTAGCCGGGCGAGATGGCGGGCGCCTGTAGTCCCAGTTACTTGGGAGGCTGAGGCAGGAGAATGGCCTAAACCCGGGAGGCGGAGCTTGCAGTGAGCTGAGATCCGGCCACTGCACTCCAGCCCGGGCGACAGAGCGAGACTCCGTCTCAAAAAAAAAAAAAAATATCTGAATCCTCTACCATTTACAGGTGTTCTTACGTATTTGGTGTATGAGTTGCTCAGGAAGGAAGAAAAATGTGCCCTTTTTGTCTTTTAAAAAGATGGCTTGGCACTCCCTTGCCTGCGTTCCTTCTCTGTATTTAGAAACAAACCCACAGAAGGGAAGGTAAAAGAAGCCTCTTGAAAGATAAGGCAGGAAAAATGAGGATGGAAAACAAACTCCCTTTAGAGAGTTTACGTGGAGGCTGCCATTGGCATCACTGCTCTGCAGTCTGTCAGCCAGAGGCCCCTGATGCTGCACCACGGCCTTGGCAGCTTCACCAACAGGAATGTGTTCTCCTGGGGTCCTAGAGGGTGGCAGTCCTAGAGCAAGGTGTGGCAGGGCTGGTCCTCCTGAGGCCTCTCCCTGGCTTGCAGATGACCTCTTCTCCCATGTTCTCATGTGATCCTCCCTCTGCACACGCATATCTGATGTCCTCCCATGTCCTCACATGTTCCTCTTTCTGCACTCACACCCCTGACGTCCTCCCGTGCCCTCACGCGGTCCTCCCTCTGCACTCACATCCCTGACGTCCTCCCGTGCCCTCACGCAGTCCTCCCTCTACACACACACCCCTGACATCCTCCCGTGCCCTCACGCAGTCCTCCCTCTGCACTCACATCCCTGACGTCCTCCCGTGCCCTCACGCAGTCCTCCCTCTACACTCGCATCCCTGACGTCCTCCTGTGCCCTCACGTGGTCCTCCCTCTACACACACACCCCTGACATCCTCCCGTGCCCTCACGCAGTCCTCCCTCTACACACACACCCCTGACATCCTCCCGTGCCCTCACGCGGTCCTCCCTCTACACTCACATCCCTGACGTCCTCCCATGCCCTCACATGTTCCTCTTTCTGCACTCGAATCCCAGACATCCTCCCGTGCCCTCACGTGGTCCTCCCTCTACACGCACATCCCAGACATCCTCCCGTGCCCTCACGCGGTCCTCCCTCTGCACTCACATCCCTGACATCCTCCCGTGCCCTCACATGTTCCTCTTTCTGCA